>NW_026112186.1:665000-755000 GCF_024679095.1 Eriocheir sinensis | reverse complement strand
GGGAGAGCCTCAGGATATGCTGGAGAGCACAAAAGGAAAGTACAACTGCCGAGACAGCGAGCGTGAAGGATACGTGACCCCTGAAGCTATGGGTGGTCAACTGAAGGAGGAGGAGAAGGAGGAGACCTCACCCAGCCTGCTTCAGGAGACAACATCTGAATTCTCTCTCTCTCTCTCTCTCTCTCTCTGTTCCACTTCTGTGAGGGACAGGGTCCAGGCGTAGTTAGGTGGAGGGGACGCCAGATCAAGTCCTCGTTAGCCCGGTATCCCTCAGCTTCCCCTGGGCAGTGGCGAGATAAACACTCAGGGAGTGGCTTTTAACATTTAATTGCCTCCTCAACACCCACACACACGGGAGAAGTATAGCATTCCTGGGGTAGCGCTCGCTCTAAAGCATCAACAGAGTCCTGCTGGAGAGAGCCAGGGCCACTGGCAGGGTGGCAACGCGGCGGCGAGACGGTGTCGGTATGTTGAGTTGGGAAGGCCCAGGGGGCAAAGCAGGATGGAGATAAGGCAGCGAGATGAAGCCACAACGTCCAGACAGAGGAGGAGAGCAATAACGGGGGCAGCAGACTGGCAGTAGGGCCTGTGTCAGCTACAACCCTGCTCGGCGGTGAGCAGAATGGGAGGCCGGTAAAGGTGTTAACTCGGCTGAGTCCCAGGGTAGTCTTGTGAACTGCAGCAAGACATTGTGGCCCCAAAGCTCTGGCTTGAAGCATCCGTCCGTAGCACAAAAGGGCGGGAAGTCTGGTCCGGCAACCTCAGTACTAGATCGGAGTACGTGGAGCAGTCTTCAGACGTTCGAAACATACTTGTAGTTCCTCGGTCCATAAGGTTGGTTCGGGGACGCCCTTGCGCAGAAGATCCGACAGGCTGCTGGTGTATGAGGCTGCATCCGGGATGAACATTCTATAGAAGGATATCATGCTCTAAAAGGATCGAAGCAGCTTTATTGAAGGAGGTGGTATTGAAGAGATGGCCGATACCTGTTTTCCTGAGGGCGCAGGGTGTTGCCGTCCACGATGGAATCTGGAGGTACCTAAAGGTTATTTGAACCAAACCGGCACTTCGAGGACGGGCGTGTAAGACCATGCTGTCTGAGCACGGATGAGGACGGAGTTGAGAGCATCGAGATGTTTTCCCCAAGTTGGAGCCGTTAAAATGAATATATTATCAAAGTAGAAAGTTACTCCTTCCAGACCAGCAAGGACGAGTCGCATCAATCTGATGTAAGCGGCACAAGCTGTAACCAGTCCAAATGGAGTAGGCGGCGGCAGAACTCCATCAAACCCCAGGTGTGTTTTGGAAAGGCTGGGTAAGACACATAGCTCGGTCAGTAAGTGGTACCTGGTAATAAGCTTTGGTTAGGCCCAATTCTGAGAAACACTCTGCCCTGCAGAATTTATGAAGGACTTCCGTTATGGTGGAAGAAGGCTGGCTCCATCGAAAACTGTAATGTGGAGTTTAGCACCCGGTAGTCGGACTTGCAAGGCGGTAGTTGCCAGCAGTCTTTTGACCATGACGACTGGGGAGCAATGCGGTGACGTGGAAGGTTTGATGATCCCTTGGCTGAGGAGTTGTTCGACTTCCTGTTGAAAGAAGGGCCTGAGATGAGGGGATCGGATAGAGTTTAGGCTTGACGCGCTCAGTGGTACACACTTCAGCGTCATGTTGAGGAGGAAGGCAACCAGGAATTTCTGAGAAAACGTCCTTGGAAGTCGAGATGAGCTGGAAGAGTTCACTGCGTTGGGACGTGGTGAGTGTTTTCTGGCCTACCGACGGTGTTCGAGTCGGCCTGATCCAAGCGACCATCCGGGGTGATTGGGAGATCGTCGTAATGTTTCTGAGAAGTTCCTGGCTCGGCTAGAGAAGGTTAACTCCGGGGCATCCTGTGCATCACTGGGGAGGAAGATCTCATCCAAGACAGCGGCTTGGTTCACCTGGGCACGTCTGTAATAGCGTTTCAACAGGTTAGCGTGGTACAACTCAGTGGGTTTCTTCTTCTATGACGTAATTAACTCCTGTTCTTACGTTCGAGGACAGTGGCGACCGTTCCAGGCCAGCAGCAGCTACTAGTGGAGTCTGGAAGGAGGACAAGTTAATTCCGTCGCCTGGCTTGGAACTGTCGGTCCTGGAGTTCAAGTCAAAGTATGTCTTATATTTGGCGGCGCTTATGTCTGCAAGCTTAGCGGCGATTTTCGCACAGGCCGCTAGCTTGTCCTTCAGCTTCTATAACATATTGGTAGCAAGATCGATCATCAGTAAGTGAGCTTGTTATCCTCCCATAAATCGCGCAAGATCGAAAGCGGGCCCCTTACTGTCCTTTCCATACAGGAGCTCAAGGCAGAGAATCCTGTTCGATCGCTCGGCATCTCCCTTAAGGCGAAACAAAACAGCAGGTAGGTAGCGGTGCCATTCCCTGGAGGCTTGTCAGAACATTAAAGCTTTCAGTAGAGATGCCTTGAGAGTCGAGTGGAACTCTCAATCCTCCTGCTGCCACCTATAGGAGATGATACGGCGTAGTAAAGAGTGGCTTAACCCCTATAAGCCTATGGAGTCTCAGACATCATCTGCGAGGTAAACCGTGTGCCTCGGTCCGACAGGATCTCACGGAATACCCACTCTTGAAAATATTTCTATTGAGTGCCTCAGCTACCGAAATGGAAGTAACTTCTTTTTCGGGGACAGCTTCAGGAAACCCAGGCAAAGTCTATGAGTGTTAGGGATGTACCGGTGTCCTTCAGAGGTTGGAGGAGATGCGGCAATAATGATATCAACAGCAACCCTTGAAAAGCGGTTCTGTAATTATTGGGAGTTGTTTTAGGGAACTGGTTTCACTCTTCCCTGACGGACATGCGCCTGGACACTTGTCGCACGACTGACAGAAGCTACGGATGTCAGACCACATACCGGCCAGTAGAATTTTCTCCGATCTTCATCCCTGTCTTTGCGGTGCGAAAGATGGCCAGCTAGAGGACTCTCATGGGCGAGGGTTAATACTGCACGGCGTACTTGGTGAATTCTGCGGGAACCATTAAATATCTCTTGCCAGGCAGGTTCGGGCAACGGATTTGACGAAAGGCAAATCCGGTAAAGTAGTCCTTCGGATACCTTATAGCTGTAAAAAGCGCAAACTCCTTACCGAGTGACATCTTGTTCACCATTGGCGGCCTTGTTCCGCAGGGCTACTAGAGAGGACACGCTTCTGCAAACCGTCAGAATTTTAGGTGTCACAGACAAAGGCTCGAGGTTTGAGGGAGTACCAAAGGGTGAATTTTCGCGAGCGGCGGCAGCACGGGGTCTGGACAGCAGCCACCCCAACTGGAATAGGATGAGTTACATGTCCTTCGTGTAGATCTTGATGTTGTCCGGGTCGTCAGGTGAACGTCCCTTCGACGTTACCCACCAAGACGCTGCAGTACTTTTGAATGGGGCGCGAACAGCGTCGATTCAACCGTCGAAGTAGGGATAGCGAAGGAAACACTTTACCACCGGGAATTCATCCGCTCGTCCCAAGTAGTCGAAGCAGCGAACGGTGTTACACTGAGAGACGTCCACGTCGGGCAGGGCTTCTCTGACACTAGAATCCTAGAGCATCCCGTATCCCGAATGACTGCTGACACCCTGGAGCCGTTGATGGTGCCTGTAGTGTAGTACTATTGACAAGAAGGTTTAGAGAGGCAGGACGCGATCTTTAACATTTCTCGGGAAGAGCCGATTAGGCTTTTGTTTGAATAATGCAGGATCTTTGAGGACAGTTTGGCTCTAATGTGGCCTGGCTCTCCACAAATTATGCACTTTAACTGAGGATGATTTTGAAGTGGTGGAGATCCCTTGAAGACGATGGTTTAGTAGAGAGCGGGCCGTTTGTTGGGCTCAGTCACTGAAGGGCACCTGAATAGTAGCGGTGGGCAGAAGCTCAGATATCGGCGCGCTTTCTTTTACGGCTTCGGTCTAGTGTGCGAATGTTGTTCTCCTTCAGGAACATCCGTAACCAGCTGACGGAAGCCATACAACCGGCCGTTGATCATAGCGACCAGATCCGAGAAGGAGAGTTACCTCGCTGGAGTCGTGAGCCAGTGATCGAAGTGTCGCCCAGAAGGTGGAGAATTGTTGGAATGTTTCCTCGGCACCGGAGTTTGCTGAACGTAAAGGTGCTGCGGTAGTGGTCGCTTGTCCGGTGGAAGTGCTGCAAAATGGCTGCCTTCAGCTGGCTGTAGTCTTCTGTAACGTCTGCAGACAAAGAAGCGTAAAATTCAGCCAGCTTTACCGGTAAGTAAGCTTCCTAGGTAGATGGCATAATCACTGACGGCAATCTTGAGGAGAGAGGCGACTCACCGTACCGAAACGAGTGAAATACGAAAGCTATTCTTCCCCTTCGCGATACACTGGTAGCTTGGGGACGAGGGTAAAGGCGCTGGTCATGCCAAGGGGACCATACCTTGTTACCAGGTGCTGAAGTTAGCTTTTGCCGCCTGGCTGGCAAGAGCATGCCCTTTCCTTTCTTTCCTTCGCCCTTTTCCTTCTCTTCGCTCCTTTCTCCTTTTCTCCTCTCTTGGTCTTTCTTCACGCCCTGCTCGTCCTGTGGCGGACTGCTCCTCGGAGACGAAGTTCCTGAGGTCGTCCCTTCAGCCCAACTGTCGTCCTAAGCTGACTAGTTCCTGAAATTGACGATTCATCTTCAACGAGTACCAATAAACAGAACAAGACAACAAAACACTATAAATGAAACAGCTGTTGTTCAACCTTCTAATTCAAAATAAACACAAACAATGGAGACTAATACAGCTCAAAAAAAAGGGTGAATTAAATCACCACCAAAGTGCACGAAACACGACCCAAAACTAATGTGAAACATTAGGATGAAGGGGTCCAAGGTCAGAAGAGTTGGAACTCTGCACCACAATCACGAGGCCCTGAACCAGAGTCATCTAAGACGCACCTGGTTAGGCAAAAGAAAGAGCCTCACATTAACAAAAAAAACAGTCACCAAAACACTCACAAGCTGAGCCCGGAACAGCAAGTGGAGGTAGGTGATAATCCTGACTGTCAATGGTGACTGGGGTGGTTCATCTCGCCTCGAAGCACACGGAAGGGAGGAGAATCCTGGCGAGGTCGCCACTTGTGAGGGACAGGGCCCAGGTGTAGTTAGGTGGAGGGGACGCCAGATCAAGTCCCTCGTTAGGGCCCGGTATCCCTCAGACTACCCTGGACCCAGCCGAGTTAACACCTTACCGGCCTCCCATTCTGCTCACCGCCGAGCGGGGTAGTGCTGACACGAGCTTTCCTGCCAGTCTGTTGCCCCCTGTTATTGCTCTCCTCCTCATCGGACGTTGTGGCTTCATATCGCTGCCTTATCTCCATCCCACTTGTGGCCCCAGGGTCCTTCCAACCCGACGTCCTGACACTGTCTCGCCGCCGCGTCACCACTCTCTGCCAGTGGCCCCTGGCTCTCCAACCGGGACTCTGTTGACGCTGGCGACAAGCTACCCCGGGAATACTTATACTTCTCCCGTGTGTGTGGGTGTTGAGGAGGCAATTAAATGTAAAAAGCCACTCTAGTGTTTATCGTCTGCCACGCACCCAGGGAAGCTGAGGACAATGGGCCAACGAGGACTTGATCTGGCGTCCCTCCACCTAACCACGCCTGGGCCCTGTCCTCACAGGGTTTCTTGGACAGGTATGTGGGATGAGCATGAGCAGAAAGTCGTGCAGGGGCCATGGAAGGAGGGAAGGCACAAAGTTAGCAAGTTCAGAAGAGCAGCCAGCATGAAAATATCGATAGAAGATAGAAAGAGAGGCAACAAGCCAGCGGAATTTGAGAGGTAGAAGACTATCAGTATGAGGAGGAGAGCTGGATGAGACGAAGAGCCTTTTGACCTACTTGTCAAGGAGAGCTGTGTGAGGGACCTCCCCACACATGAGATGCATACTCCATACAGAGCGGACAAGGCTCCCTGTAAATGGGACAGCAACTGTGCGGGGGAGAAGAACTGGCGTAGAGATTGGTACAGAACGCCCAGCCTCGAGGAAGCTGATTTAGAAGAGATGAGATATGAAGTTTCCAGTTGAGATTTTGAGTTAAGGCTAGACCGAGGATGCTTAGTGTTGAGGAAGGTATAGCTGAGTGTTGTCAAAGAATAGGGATAGTTGTTTGGAAGATTGTGTCGAGTGGATAGGTGGAGAGAAACTGTGTTTTGAGGCGTTTATGGATCACCAGGTTCCTCTCTGCCCCAATCGGAAATAATAGTAAGGTCTGAGGCTGTTGTTCTGTTGCCTCCAGCCTTGAAATCGTCAAGTTCCTGTAGGGTGGCCTCTATTAAAAGAAGTTGAGTAATGCAGAGTGGAATCATCGGCGTAGGAATGGATAGGACAGTTGTTTTGGAAAGAAGATCATCAGTGAAAAACAGAAAGAGAGTGGGGAGAGCAGGACAGAACTCCTGTGGGACACCACTGTTAAAAGGTTTAGGAAGAACAGTGACCGTCTACCACAAGGCAGAAATAGAACGGTTATGAAAGGAAACTGGAGATAAAGGTAAAGAGAGAAGGATAGATACCGTAGGAGGGTAGTTTGAAAGCAAAGATTTGTGCCAGATCCCATCAAAAGCTTTGATATGTCCAGCGCAATAGCAAAGGTGTTCACCGAAACGGGTAAGAGAGGATGACCAAGGAGTCAGCTAGGAGGCAAGGAGATCACCAGTAGAACGCCTCACGGAACCCATACTGGCGACTCAGATAGAAGGTCAGATTGGAAAGGTGCTTTTGAATCTTCCGGTTTAGGCTTGATTCAAAAGCTTTAGATAGACAAGAAAGTAAAGTTATAGGACGGTGAAGTTTGAGGATTGAAACGGTCACCCTTCTTAGGCAGAGAGGCTGTATGTGAAGGCATACCTGTTCCAGCAGGAAGGAAAGGTAGATGTTGACAGGCAGAGGTGAAAGAGTTTGACTAGGCAGGTGTGTCAGCACGTGGAGGCACAGTTTTAAGGACAATAGAGGCACTCCATCAGGTCCATGCCTCTCTGAGGATTGAGGCCAGAGAGGGCATAGAAAACATCATTTCAGAAGAATCTTTATAACAGGCATAAAAGAGTCAGAGGGGGATGAGTAGATGAATATGCCCAGAATCGTCCACAGTGGAGTTTTTTAGGAAAAGTCTGAGAGAAGAGTTCAGCCTAGGAGATAGATGAGACCAGCAGTAATGTTGGGCCAAGTTAGGACTGAGGAGTGGAGGGAAAGAGAAGAAGTGAAGTTGGAGGAGATGTTTTGCTAGATGCCGTAGTCACGGGAAGAGTCAGAGAAAGCAAGGTTTTTGACATTTTCTATTATTAATGAAAAAAAATTTGGTTAGTCGGAGAATAGATTTGGCGCGATTCCGCAGAAATGTAAAGTTCATAATTAGCATTAGTTTGAAGACTCTGTACCTTTTGTGAGCTGCCTCTATAATTGACAGCACGAGAACAAGCGTGATTAACCAAGGCTACTTTTAGCGTGAGGAGTAGAAAGAACGTGGAATGTATGCTCCATTCCAGAGAGTCAATCACTCTGTGATGCGCTGAGCACACACAGAGGGGTCTCTCTATCCTGGAAGCACAATCATTCCACGGGAATGGAAAGTACATCTCAGGTCGTCCCACCGAGCTGAAGCAAAATGCCAGAAGCATCGCCTTCAGGGTCCAGAGGGGTGTACAGGAGGATAGACAGGATGCAAAAATAAGATTGTGATCAGAGTGAGCCCAACGGAGAGAACAGTCAAGGACAGAGGCAAGAAGGGTTTGAGGTAAGGAAGAGGTCTAGAATGTTGGGCCTGTCTCCAAGACGATCGGGAATACGAGTAGGTGCTGGACCAACTGCTCTAGGTCGTTGAGGATAGCAAAGGTGTAGGCTTGTTCTACCAAGATGGTCAGTGAAAGAGGATGAAAGCCAAAGCTGGTAGGAATATTCAAATCTCCTCAGGATGGAGATTTCAGCGAAGGAGAGGGTCAAGATGTGCTCCACTCTTAGAGTTCAAATAGTCAAAGAATTTTATAGTTAGTAGAGTTAGGTGGAGATAAACAGATAGATGTATTTAGTAATAGAATGACAATGAAGTCTTAGGCCAGATAGTGGAAAATTCTGAAGGATCAAGGTCGTGGGCATGAGAGCAAGTGATGTCGTTGCTCACGTAGACGCAACATTCAGCTTTGGATTGAAATTTAGGACAGATAGCAGGAGGAACAGAGCAGAGATGTCTGTCAGTAGCCTCAGAAACCTGTGTTTCTGGGTGAGGAAGAGAAGGTGGAGGCTTAGAGGAGGAGAGATGGTGTTCACAGAATGAAAATTAAAACGAAGACCGCGAAATGTTGCAGAAATTAGAGAAGAAAGAGATCTGAGGAGTTATCAAGACACCTCTCGGGTCGGCAGCCAGAAGGGGAGTTCTCCCTGGGGAGTTTGTAGCCCCCTCCAAAGCGTGGGACTCTGAGGTGACGTAGGTGCCATTTGAAATTTGAATTTTGGGAAAAGGTGTGTTTTGTGTGGAATGTAGTGTGGTGTGGATAGAGAGGATCTGTCTTCAGAGAGCATGCTGAACTACTTCTCTGGTGTTGGTGAGACAATAGGGAAACGGTTAGTGAGGACATGGAAGGGTCTTTTGAGGGCTTCAGCTCCCTTCTCACTCTCCCATATATACCTCACCGGGAGTGGCTTGCGCTTGAAAAATCTGGTAGGTGTCTTCGTACCTACTCCAGCCAAAAAATAGAAGAAATTGACGAGATTAGAGGAAAAAGGCAAACAATGAGACAAAAACTTATGAATAACGAAAAAATTCATCATAAAAACAAATTTTCTGAGGTGATGGAAAAAGAGATGGTGAGGGGATATGATAGGAGAACGTGAGGAAAGGATGGAGATGAGGGGAGTGAGGGGACGGAAGAGGGTGAGGGAAGAGGAGAGGGTGAAGGAGGTGATGGGAGGAGCAGGTGAGGGGGTGAGGGAGGAGAAAAAAGGGGGTGATGGATGGATGGGGAAGAGGAGCTTGATCGAAGTGATTGGGAAGACGAGCGGGTGATGGAAGTGATGGGAAGGAGAGACTGATGGAAGTGATGGGGAAGACGAGCGGGTGATGGAAGTGATGGGAAGGAGAGACTGATGGGAAGTGATGGGAAGACGAGCGAAGATGGGAAGTGATGGAAGGAGAGACTGATGGAAGTGGATGGGGAAGACGAGCGGGTGATGGGAAGTGATGGAAGGAGAGACTGATGAAGTGATGGGAAGACGAGTGGGTGATGGGAAGCGGATGAAGGAGAGACTGATGGGAAGTGATGGGAAGACGAGCGGTGATGGAAGTGATGGAAGGAGACTGATGGGAAGTGATGGGGAAGACGAAAGCGGGTGATGGGAAGTGATGGGAAGAGAGACTGATGGAAGTGATGGGGAAGACGAGCGGTGATGGGAAGGATGGGAAGGAGAGAGTGATGGGAAGGGGGGTCGCTGATTATTTCTTGATTTTTTTAGTCTGGAATAAGTTTTTCGATTTTCTACAAAAAGTAATTTCTTACACTGAATGTTGATTCTTGCCAAGAAGTATTATTTTCGACAACCCATTTTATGTTTTTTGGACTGTTTTCGACACATAAATTTAACTTTATTTGGATTTATTTTCGACTACTTCTCTTACACATTTAGTGTTCGTTTTGATTATTTTCGACACAACAATTACCTAGCTAAAGCAGAAATATGTAGTAGTAGTAGTAGTAGTAGTAGTAGTAGTATGGAGGTGTTCAAGCATGTTTCCTGAAACGGTTCACTCATTTCATGAGCAACTACTGTTGGTGAGGGGACGCACAAGAAAAGGAAGAACTAAGATGATCTTTGTTTGATGCCTTCATCTATATAGTTAAAACAAGAAGTCACAGAATGGCAAATACATTTACCTAACCTGTGGCACTCAAACATTCTCGCCACTCGCAAAGGTATCATGAAGATAGTGTTGATGAAGATCATGCTCAAGAGAGCTGCACACAATCACATGATCTCGAGGCTTATGAGTATGATGAAGTTCAGCTTCCTCAGGGACCTGCGGAACGAGGTGTGCAACTTGCAGGACACTCCTGGTCTCTCACGACGCCTTTTGATGATGCAGCAGCATCTGCTTTCAGCTCTGTAGGTAGAGAGTAACATCTCACAGATTGAATCATCTTTATATAAAATAGGCGAGCACAGCAGTTTAACATTCCCTCTTGCCACGAGGAGGTGGTTGAGAGCCTTCGCCAAAACAGTACATATGGTCAGAACTTTGCAGCCAGTGTTGAGAAGTTAGAAGACAAGGTGATGTTTCTTTCTGACGGAATGAAGCGAACATCTGTCTGAAGTCAAAGAAATTGCTTTCTGACGCCACCTTTTGGCAAACACCGAGGCCCTGGGCAAGCAGCACTTACTTTATTGTCCACATGGTGTTTTCAAAGGCAATGTACTGCCCATTCTCCACGTCCTATGACGAGCAAAGCTTTGAGCTGTACAAGGGGTGTGCTTGCAAACTGAAGACGATTGCGCCAGCTTTTCAAGCCTGTTGCTGTGGCATGTCTGCTGATTCGAGAAAGCAAGTCGAAAAGCATTCCTCGAAGCTTTCCCCGACATGAAGCTGTCAGAAGGTTGCTCAGTTTCACTCATGCCAAGAGTATATAAGCAAAGATACAAAAAGTGGACTGACAAATGTCTATGCATCCAACAAGGACTTCAAGCGCTGGGGACGGATGCTCATGTCGTCATCTCCTTTCCTTCCAGAGGATCAGATTGAGCCTCAGCATTCCAGGTTAACTCACAACAAGCTAATTCTGGGCCTTGTTGAGGCTGCAGAGGAGAAGACTACAGGAACAGCTTCTGAAATACTGGCAGAATTTTTGGTTGCTACAGGTTGGCCCTTCAAACCTCACAGCTTTTGGCCTTGATCGCTCCACAAACAACGATTGGCGCAGTCATTACACTCAAGATTAAATCAGAATGCAAGGTGAATCACCCATCTTTCTGGCACTTTTGTGTGCAGATGAATAAGACCAGCAAGAGGGCAGAATTAGATATCACTGCGGGTACGAACAATGGCCTGGACACCATTTCACAGGCCAAGGAAAAATTGTGTCAAAAGAAACATGGAAAAAGATGTCTCTACTTTGGAAAGCTTGGAGATGAGACTCTACACACCAATGCAATTCCTGAGTGCCATGTTCATACTGTGACTAGTTTCCAAGAAGAGACATGTGGATTTTGATCTCGAACTTGATGAAGAAAACATTGACATTGAACCCTCAGGAAGAAGAGGAAGAGGAAGAGGAAGTATAAGACAATCCGATGAATTGCAAGGTGTGTTTCCAGGTGAAAGATGTCAGATTCATTCTGATTCCTTGCAGGTCATAGCTACTACTGTGACTACTGTGTAGAAAGGATTGGATCCACTTCGCTCAATCTGTAGAGCAGAGTTTAACATGAAGCTACAGGATTTTTTCTAGTCTTTTAAGTGTGACGATAGCTTTTTTTTCTGGGGTTTTTCTAGTCTTTTGTTTAAGTCTAAAACGTGACGTGATGTGACAGTTCATTTTTCCAGTGTCGAAAACATTTCAGAATTTACTATTTCTTGTGTCGAAAACATTCAGTTCAAAAATTTATTTATGTCGAAAACATTCAGTCTGCTAATATTTTTTAGTGTCGGGAAACATTCATAGTGAAGTTTATTTAGTTTCGAAAAACATTCCAAACCAATGTTTTAATGTGTCGAAAATAAATCATGATTGAAAATAATATATTGCAGAATCCATCGAAAATAATCAGTCTAGCGTTGCCAAATCATTGTTTAGAAATATTCATTCTTAAACATGTTAAACTGTCGAAAACGTTCAGACTAAAAATCGAAAACAATCAGTCGTCTCATGGGAAGTTAGGAAGACGAGCGGTGATGGGAAGGATGGGAAGGAGAGACTGATGGGAAGTGATGGGAAGACGAGCGGGTGATGGGAAGGATAAAGGAGAGACTGATGGGAAGTGATGGGGGAAAAGATTAGCAGGATGGGAAGTGATGGAAGGAGAGACTGATGGGAAGTGATGGGGAAGATTGAGTGGGTGAAAAGTGATGGAAGAGATGGAATGAAAGAGAGCAGAGGAGGATAAGAATAGGCAAGAGAAATGATGGGCAGGAGAAGGCTGGAAAGTGATGGAGAGATAAGAGAGGGAAAAAAGGGAAGACGAGCGGGTGAGAAAAGGATGGAAGGAGAGCAATGGGAAAGAGAGCAGGAGAGGGAGTGATAAAGAAGAAAGGGTGATAGGAAATGATGTAATGGTGGAGAGAAGGTCAGGAAAGTGATGGGAAGAGAAAGCGGGTGAGCGGGTGAGGAGAAGAAGAAAAGGAGAAGATGAAAGGGTGATGAAGCGAAAAGAGGAGAGGCTGATGGGAAGTGATGGGGAAGACGAGCGGGTAAGAGAGAAAGGATGGGAAGGAGAGGGAAGTGATGGAGTGCAGGTGAGGGGAGTTGTGGGGAGACGCCCGGCCCTGCTCCCTGTAATGCACTCCCAGGTAATGGCTGTGTACCCCTTAGTGGGGAGATTTGGGTGATGAGAGGAGGAGGGGAAGGAAGGGGGAAATGAAGGGAGGGAGGAAAGAAGGAAGGGGGAGAGATGGATGAGAAAGGCTGAAGGGCTGACAGGAGCAGACAGGAGATGGATGGCAGGAGGTAAGGAGAGAGGAGAGAAGGGTGACGGGATGATTAGGAGGAGACGAAAGAGGAGGATAAAATAGGGACAGGAGGGCACGAGACGAAGGAAAGAGAAAGGGAGAAGAGACGGATGAAGAGAAATAAAAAGAGAGAAAAGGAAGGAGGAAGAAATAGATAAGGGGAGAAGACAAGGAAGAGAAAGGGGGAGAGAAAAGGAATAGGGAGAAGATATAAGGAAGAAAGGAGGATTGACAGATGAGAATGCACAGGGAAGAGGAGGACAGTGAAGGATGAGGAGAGAAGAGAGAGAGGAAGAGAAGAGAAAAGTGGGGGGAGGAAGAAGAAGGGGATGGAGAGAGGAATGTGGAGATGAGTATGAAGAGGGAATGTAAAAAGTGTGTGACTGGGGGATAAAGAAGAGGAGAGAGAGGAGGGAAAGAGGGCTGGTGAATGTGTAATGGCTAAGGAAGGGAGGGAAACGAAAAATGGTATGTACTAAGAGAAGGGAAGGAAAGAAGAGAGGGAGAGAGAGGAAGAAAGGAGGCCATTTGGAATGTAATGGCTATGAAGGGAGAGAAGGAATGAGAGTACTAAGAGAAGGAAGGAGAGATGGACGCAGAGAGAGGAAGAGAGAGAGAGATGGCTGAGAGAGAGAGGAGAGAGAGAGAGAGAGAGAGAGAGAGAGAGAGAGAGAGAGAGAGAGAGAGAGAGAGAGAGAGAGAGAGAGAGAGAGAGAGAGAGAGAGAGAGAGAGAGAGAGAGAGAGAGAGAGAGAGAGAGAGAGAGAGAGAGAGAGAGAGAGAGAGAGAGAGAGAGAGAGAGAGAGAGAGAGAGAGATTTACAGGATAGACTATACAGGAAAATATGACCACACACACCACACATCTATGGTCCAGACTTGGTGGTCTGCCCTTAAACCTAAGTGGGATCTGTCCTAAACTTAAGTGATTTACATTAATCAGGAAGACTCCAAAACGCTGCATTTCTACTCTAGTGCTGATAATAAGTTGAAGGAAGTGACGGTCGAGCTTATTTTTGAAGGAGTCAATCGTGTTACACTGGACCACTGATGCCGATGGGAGCTTATTCCATTCTCGCATTCCAGCAACGTTGGTGAAGAAAAAATTTTGTGCAGTCTGAATTTACTTGTCTGTTCGCGGTCTGAGTTTTACGCCATTGTTACTGTGCGCAAAGTGTCATCGATCATAAATAATGTTGATTCTGTCTACATTCGTGAAACCATTAAGCTATTTTAACCCATATAAGCCCATGGTTTAAGCTTTCGCAATACAAAAGATACCGCAAGCGTTTCCACTTGCAGGTATTTCTGCAGTGGAAAGAATGTGACAGAGGATTTGAACTCTGCCAGTTTGTAGCTGACACTCATAGCTACTGGTCCAGTTTTATTTTTCTCCCCTGAGAGAGTGCCTAGGTATCAGGAATTCCTTGAAGTGTCATTAAAATTTGACTCGCGATGCCCTCCCCACAAAAAAGAAGTAAGTATCGTGTATTTGTTAGGCTTAAGCCCCTTCACACTAGGCCTAATTCGTAAGATTATGGATCCAAAATTCTAGTACCCAATACTGATATTATGTAAAACTTTATGGTGTTTGTGTACTTGCAGATGAATCCGTAAAAATTTGTATTTTTTGCCTGATGCGAAAACGCAAACCATGGGCACTCTGCCCCCTTGTGGGTGTTGCGTTACTATCGCATCGGTGGGCATACAACTTTAGTGACAATACAGTCAGAAACAAGAGTTAACCCAGAGAAGAGACAGTAAAATTCGTTTTATAATAAAACAATTACTTTTCTTTTTATGTCCGACTTTACTGACTCAGTGTTCATTTTTTCCTAATAGACCTTTGAGGTTGCATGAAATTTTAGAAGTTGAAAAAGCCTATCGAGGACGATGTTAGATGGAGAAGATAAAGGTGCAATGAAAGAATCAGAAAACCAAATAACAATCTACATAACACCTCCAGATGATGGGAATGAGACTGATGAAGATTCTGGTGAAGAAGATCGTTGAGATTAGAAATCTTCCTGGATCCCAGCTTCTGGAGTGAAGCTGAACTTCCGGAACCAATGAATCACCTTGTCTCCAAGAAGATTCAACTCCGCAAGTTGATATGCAAGAGGATAATGCCCTCACAGCCTAGTTCTTCAAAGTCGATTTCGATGAAGTCTGGGAGAAAATACCCTCAAGATCAGACAGTGGCATGAGGATGATGTGTCCTTTCATGGAAAAAATTACAAGTTACCTTACAGGTCTTCAACAGCTGGATCTCACCTCGTCAACCACATGAAATTATTTGAGCTGTTCTTGTGACACTCTTGCAATAGAGAGACTGACCAAAGATATCAGGATGTATGCAGTGTAAAAGGGAAACCACACATTTCATGTTAAGGCGCAATGAGATGAAAGTGTTTATTAGCACTTTTATTGCTCTCTGGCTACAACACTTTGCCACGTTGTTCGTCTTTACTGGGCAAAACGGAAATCCCATGTTCGAAATGAGCTCATAGCAAGTTCACCGTGAGAAACCGTTTTGATGAAATAATGAAACATTTTCATGCAGCCGACAACACTTCGATCTCTGATAAAGAGGACAAGTTTGGCAAAAGTGCGTCCTATTCTAGACATTCTAATGAACGTTTCAGCGATGTGGGTAGTCTTGGTCCAACTCAGTGTCTATTGATGAGTCGATCCCATTACGGAGGGGCCATCCCACTAAACAGTTCATCCGTGGCAAACCCATCGTTGGGGTTATGATGGTAGCAGTCTATTCTATCATTGACATGGTCAGGAAAATATGCAACGAAGGGTGACATTACAAAGACATGTTATTTGGTGGAGAGGTAGTTCTAACATGCTTTATAGACTTGAGTCTCAGTACCCCGAAGAAAAGTTCTCTAGTTTTGACAACTTTCGTCCATCAGACTCTGTGCCAATCATGAAAGGGGGGACAATCTGCGACTGAACCATTCGTGTAACAGAACAGGTCCTGAGCTAATGCCAAAATATCGAGAACTCTCACGAGGAAGGAGGAGCATTTTCTTGAGAAAGACTCAGGCATTTCAGTGGTAATGTGGAATGATAATGGTGGCTACTACTCCACCACTCATTATGGCGTGCACCCTCATCACAAGTTCATGTTGGTCAGCAGCTGAACATGAGTGGTGAGTACCCATGCCTTCAGTGATTGAATGTACAACCCAAAATGGTGGTAGACAGGCTAGACCAGAACGTAAGCTATACCGTATCGCACTGAAAAAATGGTACATCCCTATTCTACTACTATGAATGTATGGTGAACAATGCATGGTTATTTGCTCGGAAGCGGTATAAAGAAGATCTTTTAGCTTACGCGCTATGTTGTGCAACACCAGCCATACAGGGGACACGCATGTAATCCAGGCAGACAGAGAATGCTGACGCTCAAAATGCATATGCAGATGAGGAGAGATACAATAAGGTATGATATTCAAAGAGTATTCCGAAACGACGCCGATGTAGGCAATGTAAAAGTCAAACTGTCTATGTTTCGCAAAAGAATGCAATGTTCTCGTATGTTAAGTGCTCACAGATTACCACAAAAGCACCTGCCTGAGGAAGAAGAATGTGAACATGAAGGACAAGGAATTTTCTTCATTTTACAAATTCTGAATTGATTTTAATAACCTTTGAACAAAAGAATCCATTAATTTTGCTACGCAGGTTGAGTACTCAGATAATGGGGCCAGTAGCTGTTTCCCTAATTATGAAAGCGCAATATAAGGTGAATATTGCAAATATAAACTTTGTATATTGATTATCTGTTCTATGTTGAATTTCATTGTAAAGATATTTTCAATAAACAATAAAATACATTCTTTACTATCTTTCATAATCTCAAGCAAATGACATTGCTATATCTGCATAATACACAATGTGGTAAGGAAGCTAAGGACCGCATGACTATCGTTGCGTTTTCAACACGCGCATGTGGTATTGTGCCCATTGCTGCAAGCATCGAACAAAGTCATATTGCAATAAGTACTCAAACTGGCGTAGTAAAGTAAAATACTTGTTATGATTCAGCAGAGTCATATTCTCATTACATTCAGACATAGAACTTTCATTCAGAACCTGATTTTACGGGCATATATGGGTTAAAATATTCGACTGGTTTTCCTCGGAGGCGACGTTTCAAGAGAACATAAGCAGGGTAGCCTTTCTTCAGGATTTGTTTCGCGTTGAAGGGATAATTTTGCCGTCTGACGCTGAACACCTTCTAATTTAATATCCTTGGTATGGTGGGGAGCATCTCAAAAACTGTACCGCATATTCCAAGCGGGGTCTGATAAACTGTTGTAGAGCGGAGTATTACATCTTTATTTCAATAAAAGTTTTTAATGAAGCCCAACATTCAGCCCATTTTATTTGTTGCATCGGATGATTGCCAGAGAATTTGAGGATTTGATTTGACCCTGTCCTTGACGCATCGAACGCTTTCGAGTTTAAAGACGCATTTCGTAATCGAATTTTATTCTTCGTTCCAACTCTGAAGGACTGGCACTATTCGTTAAAGGCAATTCCATCTATCTCGACCAGTTGAAATTTTAAAATCCTTGAGGCTTTGCTTCAATTCGTCAGTGAGAACCGAGTTACTAATCTTGTGTCGTTCAAATTTACTAATGCGGTTAATTGAGTCCAACATCCAATGTCGTTGATGTAATAATGAAGAGCGACCAAGCCAAGAATCGAGTTCTAGAGATGCCACTAGTATCGGCGTTTCACTCTGAGTTAAACTGTCAATCACTACCTTTGTTGTCTGGTTGCTCAACCAATTGCGATCCATTACTATTTGACCGTCAATAATTTATTGCTTTTAATTTGTGCAATTTTATGATGCGGACCTTATCAAACGCTTTCGAAATCAAGATAGATTAATGTCCAGTGATTTGGTTACGCCGCAACAGTGAAGAGGTCATAAAAGGTTAATAGGATTTGATAGCAGATTGTTTCGAAGCCATGTTGTGAAACCAATTAATGAGTGGCTTTCTGCTGTAACTCCACAATTTTGTCTCTAAGTTCCTCAAGTAGCTTACCCACAACCGAAGTTAGACTAATGGCCTGTAATACCTGGTACTTTTTGTCTCCTTTCTTAAAATCGGTGTCACGTTAGCCTTTCCTGAAGGGACGATGCCTTGTCAAAGGACATATTGAATTGTTGTGAGGAGGAGAGATCCGCACTTGTTTCTTTCAGCAGAGTTGGATATACTTATCAGGTCTAGACTTTTATTTGTTTTATGATTTGAGGGTTTAAGGACTTACTGGGTTTTATTTCAAAGTTATAATGCATGT
Organism: Eriocheir sinensis; assembly: GCF_024679095.1. NCBI lineage: Eukaryota > Metazoa > Arthropoda > Malacostraca > Decapoda > Varunidae > Eriocheir > Eriocheir sinensis. The sequence continues at coordinate 736,977 of NW_026112186.1, read as the reverse complement.
CGGGATTTACATTGTACTGGTGTTGGTGGTGGGAGGATCTACACATAACACCGAGGAAAATTAATTATTTAATAGGTTTGGCAACGTGTTGGCTGTCAGTCACGGGAGAGAGAGAGAGAGAGAGAGAGAGAGAGAGAGAGAGAGAGAGAGAGAGAGAGAGAGAGAGAGAGAGAGAGAAAAAGTATACTAAAGAAGACAATGAAATTAAAGGAAAAAATAGAAAAGGTAAGATCCAAGAAAAAAGAAAAACAGTAGTAACAACCCGAAACAGTAAAATACTAGGAAGGAAGAAGGAGGATGAATAGTAAACGGAAGGAAGGAAGTGAGGAAGAAAACAAAACACCAGGAAGGAAGAAGGAGGAAGGAAAACAGAAACACCAGGGAAGGAAGAAGGAAAACATGAACAAGAAGTGAGAAGACAATGGTGGAAGGGTGAACTGTGGAAGAGGGGAGAGGGGAGGAGGAGGAGGAGAGGAGGAGAGAGGAGAGGAAGCAAGAATTGAGGAAACAGAACAAAGAAATGAAATGATAATATGTAAGTAGGGAGAGGAGATAAGAGAAGTCCAGGAGGAGGAGTAAAAGAGGAAGAAAGAGAAGGAGAGGGGAGGAAGAAGGAAAACGGATAAAGAGCAGCACGTGTGGGAGGCAACAATAAGAGTCAACAGAGGGGAAGAAGCAGAGGAAGGAAAGAGGGGAGAGAAAAGAGGAAATCCAAGAGGAATGAAGGCCAGCGGAGCGAGTCGGGTCTTCAGATGTTATCACGTTCATGGTGCAGAAGCTCACAAACTATCACTAGGCTCATCAGACTACCTGTAATCTAACACAACCCCTGCTGAAATTTTACCTGCGTGGTGTGCAAGCCTCGTCAAACTATCACGTCTTATAAAACTACCTAAGGAAAGTCTATAAACCTCACGGAAGCCATTTAATGTGGGGTGTGTTAAATTACAAACTATCACCAGGTTCATAAACTACCCCGATATCAATAACCTGTAAATTAAAGCTCTACCAAATGAGTGCAGATCCAGACGACGCTTTCGACTCTCACAACAGTTATTTCCTACGCATGAGATTAGTCAGGTCTTTGAGGACTGTTTCACGTTCATGGTGCAGAAGACTCTGTCAAACTATCCCCCAGGCCTGGTTAAGATCATTCCCGTGGAATATCAATGACCTCTACGAAAGCCTCAGGGCCGGATTTATACAACAGGGTCCTCGGCCCCAGCATGCGGGCCTTGTCAGGTTCACCCCACAAGCATTTAGTAAATTTGTCATATACTAATCGTCATGTTTATAAACCCACCAATCACTCAATAGCGTAACGAAAATCAGGAACCAAGTTTATAACGTATTTTATTAATACAGTCCATACAAGATAAGGATAAGGATAGACCATGATGTTTAATTAATGCTGGTGTTAGCAGTAGCTGGCGTTGTCAAAGAATGATAGTTTAATATCGCGCTTAAGTGGATAGGTGGAGAATGTTTTGAGGTTTCAGCGACACCAAGTCCTTCTTGCTCCAATCGGAGATAATGGTAAGGTCTATACAAGCTTAGTCTTGTTGCGTGGGTCTTCTAGCAAGAAGTTGAGCGAATGCAGAGGGAGTCACGGCGTAAGAATGATAGGGCCAGTTCGTTTTGGAAAGATCATTGAACAACAGAAAGAGCAGGAGATAGACTCAACTCAGCAGACTACTATTACTAGGTTTAGAAGAACAGTGACGCTCACCACAGCAGAAGAACGGTCGAAAGGAACAAGATAAAGGCATGAGAGAAGGATAGAACCGTAGGTGGCAGTTTGAACAAGATTTGTGCCAGACCATCAAAGGCTTTGATTTGTCCAGCAGGTTTCACGGAAACGGTTAAGAGGATGACCAAGAGTCAGTTAAGAGAGTAAGAAGATCGCCGCAGAACGCCCCCTTGCGAACCCATACTGGCGATCGATAGAAGGATAGAAGGGAAGGTGCTTAATCTTCTGTTAAGGATCGATTCAAAGCTTTTTTTCTTTTAGGATATACAAGAAAGCAGCTAACAAGATTGGTAGTTTGCTGACGGAACGGTCAACCTTTCTGGAGGCACAGCCGTACAGCGTTACTCAGCAGAATGAAAGGTGGATGTTGATTATGCGCAGGCGAAAGAGTTAACCAGCAGGTGTCAGCACGGAAGCACAGTTTTAAGGACAACAGGACAGAAATACCGTGTTCAGCACCGTGCGTCGAGACGCCAAACGACTTTCTCCCATGGTACTGCGCAGTGTCTTTGATTCTGTTTAACTTACAAAACGATCTTTCCAGTGCAGCCCGTCACGAAAATTCGACGAATAGATACATAGAGCCATCTCCAGTTATGATTTTCATATCACAGTTGTGTATGGTTGACACAAAGTGATTGGAGTCGATTTTTCCTGGCTAATTTCTTTCTAGCTGTCTTGAGGAATGTCTGAATGCACGATATATATATATATATATATATATATATATATATATATATATATATATATATATATATATATATATATATATATATATATATATATATATATATATATATATACTCCTCGACCTCTTTCTTCTCAATTTCGCAACATTCGCGGTCTTCGCTCTAATTTTCATTCTAGAACATCATCTCTCCTCCTAAACTCATCTTCTTCTTACTGAAACACAGGTTACTGGAGGCATTGGAAAGAATTTACCTGTTCCTCCGCTATCTCATCCAAATTTCAATCCAGTTGATGTTGCGTCGTGCGAATGACATCATTTCGTTTCCTGCCCAATGACCTGACTTCTGAATTCTCTCAACATCTGGTTAAGACTTCACCGCTAATCATTACTAAATACACCAGTTGTTTATCTCACCTAACTCCCATCCAGTGGAAAATTCCTTGACTATTTGAATTCTAAAGTGAGCATCTGACTCACTTCTTCGCTGAAATCTCCATCCTAGGAGATTTCAATACCCACCACCGCTTTGCTTTCATCCTCTTCACTACCATCCTGGTGAACAAGTCAACTGAAGCTATCCTCAACGACCTAGAGCAGTTGGTCCAGCACTTCACACGTATTCCCGACCGTCTGGAGACTGCCCAATATTTCCAGACCTTCCTTACCTCAAACCCTTCTGCTTTTTCACAAACTGTTCTTCCAAGGTCTGATCACACCCGCTTCAGTCCTGTCCTATCGCTCCTGTACACCTCTGGACCTACCTGAAGAGGCGATGCTTCTGGTATTTTGCTTCGCTCGGTGGACGACTGAGGATGTAATTCTTCCGATTTCCCGGAATGATTATTGCTTCCAGATAGAGACCCCTCTCGCAGTTTCAGCGCACTGGCTAGAGGTGATTGTCTCTGAATGATATGCAGACCTCAATTTTTCTCTACCCTCACGCTAAAAGCCTTGCTCTAATCACGCTTGTTCTCGCTGTCAATGATAGAGAGAGGTGGTTTCGCTAAAAAAGGCACTGGTATCTTCAACAATGCTAATTATGAACTTTTACATTTCTGCCCTGAAAGCAAATCTATTCTCCTGATCAACCAAAATTATTTCATTAATAGAAATGTCAAACTTTTGCTTCTAACTCTTCCTGTGACTTCTGGCATCTAGTCAAAACATCTCCTCCAGCCATTTCTTCCATCTTTCCTCCACTTCCTTTGAAGTCCTGACTTGGCAACACTGCCGTCTCATCTATCTCAGGCTGAATTCTTCTCTCAATCTTTTTCTAAAAACTCCACTTGACGATTCCTGGCATTCCCTCCCACTCATCCCCCTCTGACTCCTCTTTTATGCCTGTTATAAAGATTCTTCAAATGATACTTTCTATGCCTCTCTGGCCTCAACTCGAAGGCTTAGGACCTGATGGAGTCTCATTAACCTTAAAACTGTGCCTCCAGCGTCACCCTGCCTGGTCAAACCTTCGCCCTGCCTGTCAACGTTCACCTTCCTCTTGCTGGAAGTGGCTCATACAGTCAGAAACCCAAGAAGGTGACTGCCCAATCCCCAAACTACCGTCCCATTGCTTACTTTCTTGTTCTGACCAGTTTCTTGAACAATCCTTAACCGAAAGATTCAGCACCTTCCACTTCTGGACCTTCATCTGATCGCCAGTATGGTTCATATGTCTGGAGATCTCCTAGCCTTTACTGACTCTGGTCATCCTCTCTACCTGTTTCAGAACTTTTTGTTATTGTGTTGGATGAGTATCAAAAGCTTTATTAGGTTCACAAATCTTTGCGCTTTCAAACTGGTTTTCCTACGGTTTCTATCTCTTCTGTACCTTTATTCCAGTTTTTCGACTGTTTGATGCCAGCCGTGGTAGACGGTCACTGTTCTTCCTTAAATCGAGCAGTGAACTCAGCCTGTTCATTCATTCTTTTTCTGTTCACACACGCCACGAATCAAACCCATTCTGCTGCCGACTTCATTCATCCTTTAATAGACTACTCTTCAGAATTACCAAGTTGGAGGTTGCAGCAGTCCAGCCTCAGACCTGGCTCATTATTCTTGATTAAACAGCAACTGGTGTCCTTCAACGCTCAAAACAGTTTCTCCACCCATTCTGACACACCTTCCAAATAATCTGTCTTTATCACCTGTCCTTCACGATTAACACTGGTCTATTCTAATCAGTTTATCTGAACATCATCTTCATACAGCCACTCGCTGTTTTTTTTCACAGTTGTTTATATATACGATTATATATATATATATATATATATATATATATATATATATATATATATATATATATATATATATATATATATATATATATATATATATATATATATATATATATATATATATATATATAATATATATATATATATATATATATATATATATATATATATATATATATAGATAGATAGATAGATAGATAGATAGATAGATAGATAGATAGATATGTATATGTATATGTATTTTTTTTTTTTTTTTTTTTTTAAAGCTAAGGAGACAGCTCAAGGGCGAAAAAAAAAAACAGAAAAAATGGCCCGATAATCACTGCTCCCTAACAGAGGGTAAAGGAGTGTCCAAAATCCGTGGTTAATTTCGGGAGGAGAGGTGTCCTGATACCCTCCTCTTGAAAGAGTTCAAGTCGTAGGCAGGAGGAAATACAGATGAAAAAAGATTGTTATAGAGTTTACCAGCGTGAGGGATGAAAGAGTGAAGATGCTGGTTAACTCTTGCATAAGGGGTTTGGACAGTATAGGGATGAGCATAAGTAGAAAGTCGAGTGCAGGGGCTGGGAGGGGGAGGCATGCAGTTAGCAAGTTCAGAAGAGCAGTCAGCGTGGAAATATCGATAGAAGATAGAAAGAGAGGCAACATTGCGGCGGAATTTAAGAGGTAGAAGACTATCAGTATGAGGAGGAGAGCTGATGAGACGAAGAGCCTTAGCCTCCACTCTGTCCAGAAGAGCTGTGTGAGTGGAGCCCCCCCACACATGGGATGCATACTCCATACGAGGGCGGACAAGGCCCCTGTATATGGACAGCAACTGTGCAGGGGAAAAGAACTGGCGGAGACGGTACAGAACGCCCAGCCTCGAGGAAGCTGATTTAGTAAGAGATGAGATATGATGTTTCCAGTTAAGATTTTGAGTTAAGGATAGACCGAGGATGTTTAGTGTTGAAGAAGGTGATAGCTGGGTGTTGTTAAAGAATAAGGGATAGTTGTTTGGAAGATTGTGTCGAGTGGATAGGTGGAGAAACTGTGTTTTTGAGGCGTTGAAGGACACCAGGTTCTTCTTGCCCCAATCGGAAATAATAGTAAGGTCTGAGGCTAAGCGTTCTGCAGCCTCCAGCCTTGAGTCGTTAAGTTCCTGAAGGGTGGGTCTTCTATTAAAAGAAGTTGAATAATGCAGAGTGGAATCATCGGCGTAGGAATGGATAGGACAGTTCGTTTTGGAAAGAAGATCATCAATGAAGAACGGAAAAAGAGTGGGAGATAGGACAGAACCCTGTGGGACACCACTGTTAATAGATTTAAGGGAAGAACAGTGACCGTCTACCACGGCAGAAATAGAACGGTCAGAAAGGAAACTGGAGATAAAGGTACAGAGAGAAGGATAGAAACCGTAGGAGGGTAGTTTAGAAAGCAAAGATTTGTGCCAGACCCTATCAAAAGCTTTTGATATGTCCAGCGCAATAGCAAAAGTTTCACCGAAACGGGTAAGAGAGGATGACCAAGAGTCAGTTAAGAAGGATAGGAGATCACCAGTAGAACGCCCCTTGCGGAACCCATACTGGCGATCAGATAGAAGGTCAGAAGTGGAAAGGTGCTTTTGAATCTTCCGGTTAAGGATTGATTCAAAAGCTTTAGATAGACAAGAAAGTAAAGCAATAGGACGGTAGTTTGAGGGATTGGAGCGGTCACCCTTCTTAGGTACAGGCTGTATGAAGGCATACTTCCAGCAAGAAGGAAAGGTAGACGTTGACAGGCAGAGGCGAAAGAGTTTGACCAGGCAGGGTGACAGCACGGAGGCACAGTTTTTAAGGACAATAGGAGGCACTCCATCAGGTCCATAAGCCTTCTGAGGATTGAGGCCAGAGAAGGCATAGAAAACATCATTTTGAAGAATCTTTATAACAGGCATAAAGGAGTCAGAGGGGGGATGAGTAGGAGGAATATGCCCAGAATCGTCCAGAGTGGAGTTTTTAGAAAAAGATTGAGAGAAGAGTTCAGCCTTAGAGATAGATGAGACGGCAGTGTTGCCGTCAGGACTGAGGAGTGGAGGGAAAGATGAAGAAGTAAAGCTGGAGGAGATGTTTTTGGCTAGATGCCAGAAGTCACGGGAAGAGTTAGAGAAAGCAAGGTTTTGACATTTTCTATTAATGAAATAATTTTTGGTTAGTCGGAGAATAGATTTGGCACGATTTCGGGCAGAAATGTAAAGTTCATAATTAGCATTAGTTTGAAGGCTCTGGTACCTTTTGTGAGCTACCTCTCTATCATTGACAGCACGAGAACAAGCGTGATTAAACCAAGGCTTTTTAGCGTGAGGAGTAGAGAAAGAACGAGGAATGTATGCTCCATTCCAGAGATAATCACCTCTGTGATGCTCTAAGCACACACAGAGGGGTCCCTCTCCTTTAAGCAGTAATCATTCCAAGGTGAATCGGAAATGTACATCATCAGGTCGTCCCACTGAGCTGAAGCAAAATGACAGAAGCATCGCCTCTTCGGTGGGTCCAGAGGGTGTACAGGAGCGATAGGACAGGATGCAGAAATAAGATTGTGATCGGAGGAGCCCAACGGAGAGAACAGTTTGACAGAAAAAGCAGAAGGGTTTGAGGTAAGGAAGAGGTCTAGAATGTTGGGCCGATCTCCAAGACGGTCGGGAATACGTGTAGAGTGCTGGACCAACTGCTCTAGGTCGTTGAGGATAGCTAAGTTGTAGGCTTTTTCACCAGGCTGGTCATTGAATGAGGATGAAAGCCAAAGTTGGTGGTGAACATTGAAGCCTCCAAGGATGGAGATTTCAGCGAATTTCAGCTCCATTTTGCAATTCAAACAGTCAAAGAATTTTACATAGTTGGTAGAATTAGGTGAGAGATAAACTGCACAGATGCATTTATTAATAGAGTGACAATGAAGTCTTAGCCAGATGGTAGAAAATTCTGAGGAGTCAAGGTCGTGTGCAAGAGAGCAAGTGATGTCATTGCGCACGTAGGCGCAACATCCAGCTTTGGATTGAAATTTAGGATAGAGATAGTAGGAGGGAACAGAGTAGAGATTGCTTTCAGTAGCCTCAGTAACCTGTGTTTCGGTTAGAAAGAGAAGATGAGGCTCAGAGGAGAAGAGATGATGTTCCACAGAATGAAAATTAGAGCGAAGACCGCGAATGTTGCAGAAATTGAGAAGAAAGAGTATATATATATATATATATATATATATATATATATATATATATATATATATATATATATATATATATATATATATATATATATATATATATATATATATATATATATATATATCGTGCATTTCCAGACATTCCTCAAGACAGCTATAGAAGAAGGTAGCCAGGAAAAATCGACTCAATCACTTTGTAGTCAACCATACACAACTGTGATATGATTGCAGCGTCCGCCAACCTGGAGATGGCTCTATGTATCTATTCGTCAATTTTCGTGACGGGCTGCACTGGAAAGAGATCGTTTTGTGTTAAACAGAATCAAAGACACTGCGCAGTACCATGGGAGAAAGTTTGGCGTCTCTGGCCCTTTTGAGTGCTGAACACAAATTATTTCCTATTGTCCTATTGTCCTTAAAAACTGTGCTTCCGTGCTGACACCCTGCCTGGTTAAACTCTTTCGCCTCTGCCTGTCAACATCTACCTTTCATTCCTGCTGGAAGTATGCCTTTGTACGGCCTGTGCCTCAGAAGGTTGACCGTTCCAATCCCTTAAACTACCGTCTTATTGCTTTACTTTCTTGTATATCTAAAGCTTTTGAATCGATCCTTAACCAGAAGATTCAAAAGCACCTTTCCACTTCTATCCTTCTATCTGATCGCCAGTATGGGTTCCGCAAGGGGCGTTCTACTGGCGATCTTCTTGCTCTCTTAACTGACTCTTGGTCATCCTCTCTTAGCCGTTTCCGTGAAACCTTTGCTATTGCGCTGGACAAATCAGAAGCCTTTGATAGGGTCTGGCACAAATCTTTGTTTTCCAAACTACCCTCCTACGGTTTCTATCCTTCTCTCTGTACCTTTATCTCCAGTTTCCTTTCTGACCGTTCTATTTCTGCTGTGGTAGACGGTCACTGTTCTTCCCCTAAACCTAGTAATAGTGGTGTTCCGCAGGGTTGAGTCCTATCTCCTACTCTTTCTGTTGTTCAATGATGATCTTTCCAAAACGAACTGTCCTATCCATTCTTACGCCGATGACTCCACTCTGCATTGCTCAACTTCTTTTAATAGAAGACCCACCCAACAGGAACTAGAAAGCTTAGCCTCAGACCTTACCATTATCTCCGATTGGAGCAAGAAGGACTTGGTGTCCTTCAAAGCCTCAAAAACACAGTTTCTCCACCTATCCACTCGACGCAATCTTCCAAACTATCCCCTATTCTTTGACAACACTCAGCTATCACCTTCTTCAACATTAATTAAACATCCTTGTTCTATCCTTATCCTTATCTTTAATAAGGACTGTATTATTACATGCATTATAAAACTTGGTTTCCTGATTTTCCTACGTTACATCTAATGAGTAGTTGGTGAGTTTGTATAAACATGACGATTAGTATATGACAAATTTACTAAATGCTTGTGGGGAGTGAACCTGACAAGGCCCCGCATACTTTCAGGGCCCGGGGACCCGCAACATGTAAATCCGGCCCTGTTGACAAGGCTTTCGTAGAGGTCGTGTTAGTATTTCCACGGGTAGTCTTATGAGCCTGGGGATAGTTTGACAAGTCTTCTGCACCATGAACGTAAGAAACAATCCTCAAAGACCTGACTAATCTCCTTTGTGGCCTTGGGAAATAACTGTTGTGAGAGTCGAAAGCGTCTGATACGGATCTTACACGCACTCATTTGATGAGGCTTTGGTACAGGTTGTGTTAGTATATCCAGGGGTAGTTTTATGAGCCTGGTGATAGTTTGGCAAGGCTAGCACACCCCCACATTAGGTAAAACTTCCGTAGAGGTTTTGTTAGACTTTCCATGGGTAGTTTTATAAGACTAGTGATAGTTTGACGAGGCTTGCACACACCCACACCAGGTAAGATTTCCTTAGAGGTTGTGTTAGACTTTCCACAGGTAGTCTGATGAGCCTAGTGATAGTTTGGCAAGGCTTCTGCACCATGAACGTAAATAACATCCCAGAAGACCTGACTCTGCCCGCTGTGACCTTCATTCCTCTTAAGTTTTTCCTCTTTCTCTCTCCTCTTTCTCCTTCCCTTCCTCCTGCCTTCTTCCCCTCCTCTATTTGTTTCTTATTGTGCCCTCACACGTGCTGCTCTTTATCCGTTTTTCCTTCTTCCTGTGTCTTCCTCCCCCCTCCTCCTTCCTCTTCCTCTTCCTCTTTTTACTCCTCCTCCTGGACTTCTCTTTCCTCTCTCTCACACAACACACATATTATCATTTAATTTCTTTGTTTCTCTGTTTCACTCAATTCTTGCTTCCTCTCCCTCTCCTCCTCCTCCTCCTCCTCTCCCTCGCCTCTTCCCACAGTTCACCCTCTTTCATTATTCTTCCTCACTTCTTCTTGTTCATGTTTTCCTTCCTCGCTTCTTCCTTCCTGGTGTTTACTGTTTTCCTTCCTCGCTTCTTCCTTCCTGGTGTTTACTGTTTTCCTTCCTCGCTTCTTCCTTCCTGGTGTTTACTGTTTTCCTTCCTCGCTTCTTCCTTCCTGGTGTTTACTGTTTCGGGTTATTTACTACTGTTTTCTTTTTCTTGGATCTTACCTTTTTCTATTTTTTTTCCTTTAATTTCCATTTGTCTTCTTTAGTATACTTTTTTTCCTCTCTCTCTCTCTCTCTCTCTCTCTCTCTCTCTCTCTCTCTCTCTCTCTCTCTCTCTCTCTCTCTCTCTCTCTCTCTCTCTCTCCCGTGACTGACAGCCAACACGTTGCAAACCTATTAAATAATTACTTTTCCTCGGTGTTTAATAATAACAGTCCTCCCACCACCACCACCAACACCAGTACTAATGTAAATCCCGAGCATGCATTGTCTAACTTTGAAATAAAACCCGATGAAGTCCTTAAAGCCCTCAAATCACTTAAAACAAATAAAAGTCCTGGACCTGATAAAGTATATCCAACTCTGCTGAAAGAAACAAAGTGCGAGATACTCTCCTCCCTCACAACCGTATTCAATATGTCCTTGCGACAAGGCATCGTCCCTTCAGATTGGAAAAAGGCTAACGTGACACCGATTTTTAAGAAAGGAGACAAAAAAGTACCAGGTAATTACAGGCCCATTAGTCTAACTTCGGTTGTAGGTAAGCTACTTGAGGGCATAATTAGAGACAAAATTGTGAGTTACCTTGAAAGCCACTCATTAATTGAGGACTCACAACATGGCTTCCGAAACAAAAGATCCTGCCTATCAAATCTATTAACCTTTTATAACGACCTCTTCACTGTTTATGACGTAACCAAATCACTGGACGTAGTCTATCTTGATTTCCAGAAAGCGTTTGATAAAGTCCCGCATCATAAATTACTTTACAAATTAAAGCAAATAGGTATTGACGGTCAAGTAAACCAATGGATCGCGAATTGGTTGAGCAACAGACAACAAAGAGTAGTGATTGACGGATTTAACTCAGAGTGGGCGCTGTCACTAGTGGCGTCCTCAGGGCTCGGTTCTTGGCCCAGTGCTCTTCATTATTTACATCAACGACGTGGATGTTGGACTCATTAACCGCATTAGTAAATTTGCAGACGACACAAAGATTGGTAACTCGGTTCTCACTGACGAAGACAGGCAAAGCCTCCAAGAGGATTTGCACAAAATTTCAGCTTGGTCGGATAGATGGGAGATGCCCTTTAACGTAGACAAGTGCCAGGTCCTTCAAGTTGGAACGAGGAATAAGAAGTTCGATTACGAAATGCGCGTCTTTAAACTCAAAAGCGTTCGATGCGTCAAGGACTTGGGGGTCAAAATCGCGTCAAACCTCAAATTCTCACAGCAATGCATCGATGCAGCAAATAAAGCGAACAGAATGTTGGGCTTCATTAAAAGAAACTTTTTATTTAAGAATAAAGATGTAATACTCCCGCTCTACAACAGTTTAGTCAGACCCCACTTGGAATATGCGGTACAGTTTTGGTCTCCCCACCATGCAAAGGATATTGCTAAATTAGAAGGTGTTCAGCGTCGGGCAACGAAAATTATCCCTTCCTTGCGAAACAAATCCTACGAAGAAAGGCTTTCTACCCTTAACATGTTCTCTCTTGAGAAACGTCGCCTCCGAGGAAAACTGATCGAATGTTTTAACCCATATATGCCCGTAAAAAATCAAGGTTCTTTGAATAAGTTCTATGTCTGAGATGTAGTAGAATATGACTCTACTGAATCATAACAAATGTTATTTTGCCCTTTTACTGCATAGTTTAGTACTTATTTGCAATATGACTTTGTTGCGATAACGCAACGATGGGCACAATACCACATGCGCGTGTTGCGAAAACGCAACGATGGTCAATGCGGTCCTTAGCTTCCTTATACATTTTGTGTATTATACCGAATCGTAAGCAATGTCATTGCTTGATTATGAAAGGGTATAATTAAAGAATACTGTTTTGCGTTATTGTTTATTGAAAATATCTTTACAATAAGAAATTCAACATAGAACATGAATAAATCAATACTATACAAAAAGTTTATATTTGCAATATTCTAACCATATATTGCGCTTTCCCTGTAATTAGGAAACAGCTATGGCCCCCATTATCTAGTACTCAACCTGTGTAAATTAATGGATTCTTTTACATTCAAAGTTATTAAAAATCAATTCAGAATTTTGTAAAATGAAAGAAGAATTCCTTGTCCTTCATGTTCACATTGCTAACCTACTCAGGCAGTACTTTTGTGGTAATCTAATGAGCACTTAACATGCAAGGGAACATTGCATTTGTTGCAAACATAGACAGTTTGACTTTTACATTGCCTACATCGGCGTCGACTTTCAGGAATACTCTTTGAAATATCATGCCCCTTATTGTCATATCTCTCCTCATCTGCATGTGCATTTTGAGCAGTAAGCATTCTCTGTCTGCCTGGATTACATGCCGGTACTCCATACTTCTTCAGCTGGTGTTGCACAACATGGCGCGTAAAAGCTAAAAGATCTTCTTTATACCCGCCTTCCCGAGCAAATAACCATGCATTGTTCATACATACATTCAGCAAATATGATAGAATAGGGATGTACCATTTTTTTCCTCGAATTGCGATACGGTACTTGGCTACGTTCTGGTCTAGCCTGTCTACACCACCCATGTTTGAGTTGTACATTCCAATCACTGAAGGCATGGGTATCACCACTCTTTTATGTTCAGCTGCTGACCAACGCTGAACTTGCTTGACGGGGTGCACGCCATAATGAGTAGATGCGATGGTAACCACACCATTATCATTCCACATTACCACTGAAATGCCTGAGTCTTTCTCAAGAAAATGCTCCTCACTTCCTCGTGAGAGTTTCTCAAACTGTTTGGCATTGCTCAGGGGACATTTTTCTGTTCTGTTGCTACGAATGGTTCCAGTCGCAGATTGTCCCCTTTCCTTGATTGCTTCCAAGAGTCTGATGGACGTGAAGAAGTTGTCAAAGACTAGAGAGAACTTTCTTCCGGGGTACTGAGACTCAAGTCTATCAAGCATGTTTAGAACTACCTCTCCACCTAGGCCATACATGTCTTTGTAGCAGCTGTCACCCTTCGTTGCATATTTTCCTTGATACATGTCAATGAAGTAAGAATATCCTAATGGAGAAGCTGCTACCCATCCTTTATAGCCCCAACGAATAGGTTTGCCACGGATGAACTGTTTAGTGGGATGGCCTCCGTAGTAAGGGATCATTGACTCATCAATAGACACTGAGGTTGGACCAAAGACTTCACCATACTTCAGGAAACGTTCATTTAGAATGTCTAGAATAGGACGCACTTTTGCAAACTTGTCCTCTTTATCAAGATCAGTGTTGTCGGCTGCATGAAAATGTTTCATTATTTCATCGAAACGGTTTCTCCGCATTGAACTTGCTATGAGCTCATTTCGAACATCAGGTTCCGTTGCCCAGTAAAGACGACGGCGTGGCAAAGTGTTGTAGCCAGAGAGCAATAAAATGCTAATAAACACTTTCATCTCATTGCATGGCAACTGAAATGTGTGGTTTCCCTTTTGCACTGCATACATCACAGTATCTTTGGTCAGTCTCTCTATTGCAAGAGTGTCTAGGAACAGCTCAAATATTTCATGTGGTTGACGAGGTAGATCAGCTGTTGAAGGCCTGTAAGGGTAACTTGTAATTTTTTCCATGAAAGGAACATCATCCTCATGCCACTGTCTGATCTTGAGGTATTTTCTCCCAGACTTCCTCGAAATCGACTTTGAAGAACTAGGCTGTGGGGCATTATCCTCTTGCATATCAACTTGCGGAGTTGAATCTTCTTGGAGACAAGGTGATTCATTGGTTCGGAGTTCAGCTTCACTCAGAAGCTGGGATCCAGGAAGATTTCTAATCTCGACATGATCTTCTTCACCAGAATCTTCATCAGTCTCATTCCCATCATCTGGAGGTGTTATGTAGATTGTTATTTGGTTTTCTGATTCTTTCATTGCACCTTTATCTTCTCCATCTGTGTCGTCCTCGATAGGCTTTTCAACTTCTAAAATTTCATGCAACCTCAAAGGTCTGTGGGAAAAAATGAACACTGAGTCAGTAAAAGTCGGACATAAAAGAAAAGTAATTGTTTTTATTATAAAGAGCAATTTTACTGTCTCTTCTCTGAATTTAGCTCTTGTTTCTATTGTATTGTCACTAAAGTTGTATGCCCACCGATGCGATAACGCAACACCCACAAGGGGCAGAGTGCCCATGGTTGCGTTTTCGCATCAGAAAAAAAATGCAAATTTTACGGATTCATACGAAGTACACAACACCACCAAAGTTTTACATAATATCAGTATTGGGTACTAGAATCCATAATCTTACGAATTACTAGTGAAGGGAGCTTAAGCCTAACAAAATACACGATACTTACTTCTTTTTGTGAGAAGACATCGCGAGTCAAATTTTAATGACACTTCTAGGAATTCCTGATACTAGGCATCTCTCTCAGGGGGAGAAAAATAAAACTGGACCAGTAGCTATGAGTGTCAGCTACAAACTGGCGAGTTCAAATCCTCTGTCACATTCTTTCCTGCGAGTACAAGTGGAAACATGTATAGGTATCTTTTGTATTGCGAAAACGCAACCATGGGCTTATATGGGTTAAAATACTTAATGGTTTCACGAATGTAGACAGATCAACATTGTTTATGATCGATGACACTTTGCGCACGAGTAACAATGGCGTAAAACTCAGATGTAGACAAGTAAATTCAGACTGCACCAAATTTTTCTTCACCAACGTTGTAGTGCGAGAATGGAATAAGCTCCCATCATCAGTGGTCCAGTGTAACACGATTGACTCCTTCAAAAATAAGCTCGACCGTCACTTCCTTCAACTTATTATCAACTAGAGTAGAAATGCAACGTTTTGGAGTCTTCTGATTAATGTAAAATCACTTAGGTTTAAGGACAGACCACCAAGTCTGGACCATGGGGTCTGTGTGGTCATATTTTCTATGTAAATCTCTCTCGTCCACCCTTTCTTCCTCCTCTGCGTCCACTCTTCCTTCCCTTCTCTTAGTACATACCCATTTTCCTTTCCTCCCTTCCTTAGCCATTACACATTCACCAGCCCTCTTCCCTCCTCCTCTCTCTCTCTTCTTTATCCCCAGTCACACTTTTCACGTTTCCTCTTCCCTTCACTCATCTCCATTCCTCTCACCTCCCTTCTTCTTCCTCCCCCTTTTCCCTTCTCTTCCTCTCCCTCTTCTCTCCACAACCTACCTGTCCCTCTCCTCTTCCTGTACCATCGTCCTCTCCCTTCTCTTCCTTGTATATCTTCTCCCTTATCTATTCCTTTTCTTTCCTCCCTTCCTTTTCTCTCTTTTTTTTATTTCTCTTCATCCGTCTCTTCTCCCTTCTCTTTCCTTCGTCTCGTCACCCTCCTGTCCCTATTTTATCTCCTCTTTCGTCTCCTCCCTAATCATCCCGTCACCCTTCTCTCCTCTCCTTACCTCCCCTTCATCCATCTCCTGTCTGCTCCTGTCCAGCCCTTCAGCCTTTCTCATCCATCTCTCCCCGCCCTTCTTTCCCTCCCCTCCCTTCATTTCCCCCCTTCCCTTCCCCTCCCCTCCCCTCCCGTCACCCGTCTCCCCGCCAGGTACACAGCCATTACCTGAAGTGCATAGGGGGCAGGGCCAAGGATACACAACTCCCCTCACCTGCACTCCATCACTTCCCATCTCCTTCCCATCACTTTATCTCACCCGCTCGTCTTCCCCATCACTTCCCATCAGCCGCCCTCTTCCCCATCCCATCACCCTTTCTTCTTCTCCTCACCCGCTCACCCGCTCTCTTCCCATCACTTTCCCTGACCTTCTCTCCTGCCCATCATTTCCTATCACCCTTTCTTCTTCCCATCACTCCCTCTCACCTGCTCTCTTTCCCATTACTCTCTCCTTCCCATCACTTTTTCTCACCCGCTCGTCTTCCCCATCACTTCCCATCAGTCTCTCCTTCCCATCACTTCCCATCACCCGCTCGTCTTCCCCATCACTTCCCATCAGTCTCTCCTTCCCATCACTTCCCATCACCCGCTCGTCTTCCCCATCACTTCCCATCAGTCTCTCCTTCCCATCACTTCCCATCACCCGCTCGTCTTCCCCATCACTTCCCATGAGACGACTGATTGTTTTCGATTTTTTTAGTCTGAACGTTTTCGACAGTTTAACATGTTTAAGAATGAATATTTTCGACAATGATTTGGCAACGTAGACTGATTATTTTCGATGGTTCTGCAATATATTTTTCAATCATGATTATTTTCGACACATTAAAAACATTGGTTGGAATGTTTTCGAAACTAAATAAACTTCACTATGAATGTTTCCGACACTAAAAAAATATTGAACTGAATGTTTTCGACATAAATAAATTTTTGAACTGAATGTTTTCGACACAAGAAATGGTAAATTCTGAATGTTTTCGACACTGGAAAAAATGAACTGTCACATCACGTCACGTTTAGACTTAAACAAAAGACTAGAAAACTAGAAAAAGCTATCACACGTCACACTTAAAAGACTAGAAAAATCCTGTGCTTCATGGTAAACTCTGCTCTACAGATTGAGCAAGTGGATCCAATCCTTTCTACACAGTAGTCACAGTAGTAGCTATGACAGCAAGGAATCAGAATGAATCTGACATCTTTCACCTGGAAACACACCTTGCAATTCATCGGATTGTCTGCTACTCTTCCTCTTCCTCTTCTTCCTGAGGTTCAATGTCAATGTTTTCTTCATCAAGTTCGAGATCAAAATCCACATGTCTCTTCTTGAAACTAGTCACAGTATGTGACATGGCACTCAGGAATTGCATTGGTGTGTAGGTCTCATCTCCAAGCTTTCCAAAGTAGAGACATCTTATTTCCATGTTTCTTTTTGACACAATTTTCCTTGGCCTGTTAAGTGTTGTCAGGCCATTGTTCGTGAGTGATATCTAATTCTGCCCTCTTGCTGGTCTTATTCATCTGCACACAAAAGTGCCAGAAAGATGGGTGATTCACCTTGCATTCACGATTTAATCTTGAGTGTAATGACTCGCAATCGTTGTTTGTGGAGCGATCAAGGCCAAAAACTGTGAGGTTTGAAGGGCCAACCTGTAGCAGCCAAAAATTCTGCCAGTATTTCAGAAGATGTTTCACCATAGTCTTCTCCTCTGCAGCCTCAACAAGGCCAAGTGCTTGTTGCTTGAGTTGCTGGAATGCAGGCTCAATCTGATCCTCTGGAAGGAAAGGAATCGACATGAGCATCCGTCCCCAGCGCTTGAAGTCCTTGTTGGATGCATAGACATTTGTCAGTCCCACTTTTTGTATCTTTGTATATATACTCTTGGCATAGTGAAACTGACAACCTGACAGCTTCATGTCAGGGAAAGCTTCGAGGAATGCTTTTCGACTTGCTTTCTCGAAATCAGACATGCCGGCAACAGGATTGAAAGCTGGCGCACCGTCTTCAGTTTTGCAAGCACACCCTTGTACAGCTCAAAGCTTTTGCTCGTCATAAGGACGTGGAGAATGGGCAGTACATTGCCTTTGAAAACACCATGGACAATAAAGTACTGCTTGTAGGGCCTCGGTGTTGCAAAAAAGGTGGCGTCGAAAGCAATTTCTTTGACTTCAGACAGATGTTCCTTCATTCCGTCAGAAAGAAACATCACTGCCTTGTCTTCACCAACCTCAACACTGGCTGCAAAGTTCTGACCATATGTACTGTTTTGGCGAAGGCTTTCAACCACCTCCTCGTGGCAAGAGGGAATGTTCGGCTGCTGTGCTCGCCTATTTTTATACAAAGATGATTCAATCTGCTTGAATGTTACTCTCCCACCTACAGAGCTGTTGGATGCTGCTGCATCATCAAAGGCACGTCGTAGAGACCGAGTGTCCTGCAAGTTGCACACCTCGTTCCGCAGGTCCCTGAGGAAGCTGAACTTGTCATACTCATAAGCCTCGAGATCATGATTGTGTGCAGCTCTCTTGAGAGCATGATCTTCATCCAACACTATCTTCGCAGTACCTTTGCAGTGGCGAGAATGTTTGAGTGCACAGGTTAGGTAAATGTATTTGCCATTCTGTGACTTCTTGTTTTTGCTGTAGATGAAGGCATCAAACAAGATCATCTTAGTTCTTCCTTTCTTGTACGTCCCCTCTGTGTAGTTGCTCATGAAATGAGTGAACCGTTTCGAAACACTTGAACACCTCCATACTACTACTACTACTACTACTACTACTACTACATATTTCTGCTTTAGCTAGGTAATTGTTGTGTCGAAAATAATCCAAAACGAACACTAAATGTGTAAGAGTAGTGTCGAAAATAATCCAAATAAGTTAAATTTATGTGTCGAAAACAGTCCAAAAAAACATAAAATGGGTTGTCGAAAATAATACTTCTTGGCAAGAATCGAAAACATTCAGTGTAAATTACTTTTGTAGAAAATCGAAAACATTCAGACTAAAAAAATCGAAAATAATCAGCGACCCCCTTCCCATCACTCTCTCCTTCCCATCACTTCCCATCACCCGCTCGTCTTCCCCATCACTTCCCATCAGTCTCTCCTTCCCATCACTTCCCATCACCCGCTCGTCTTCCCCATCACTTCCCATCGGTCTCTCCTTCCCATCACTTCCCATCACCCGCTCGTCTTCCCCATCACTTCCCATCAGTCTCTCCTAGCCAACACAACCCATCACCCGCGCGTCTTCCCCAACACTACCCATCAGTCTCTCCTTCCCATCACCCGCTCGGCTTCCCACTCACTGCCCATCAGTCTCTCCTTCCCATCACTTACCATCACCCGCTCGTCTTCCATCACTTCCCATCAGTCTCTCCTTCCCATCACTTCCCATCACCCGCTCGTCTTCCCCATCACTTCCCATCAGTCTCTCCTTCCCATCACTTCCCATCACCCGCTCGTCTTCCCAATCACTTCCGATCAAGCGCTCCTCTTCCCCATCCCATCCCATCACCCTTTTTTCTCCTCCTCACCCCCTCACCTGCTCCTCCCCATCACCTCCCTTCACCCTCTCCTCTTCCCCTCACCCTCTTCCCGTCCCCTCACTCCCCCTCATCTCCATCACTTTCCCTCACGTTCTCCTATCATATCCCCTCACCATCTCTTTCCATCACCTCAGAAAATTTGTTTTTATGATGAATTTTTCGTTATTCCTTAAGTTTTGTCTCATTGTTTGCCTTTTCCTCTAATCTCGTCGAATTTCTTCTATTTTTGGCTGGAGTAGGTACGAAGACACCTACCGAACAAGCGCAAGCCACTCCCGGTGAGGTATATATGGGAGGTGAGAAGGGAGCTGAAGCCCTCCAAAGACCCTTCCCATGTCCTCACTAACCGTTTCCCTATTGTCTCACCAACACCGGAGAGTAGTTCAGCATGCTCTCTAAAGACAGATCCTCTCTCTATCCACACCACACTACATTCACACAAAACACACCTTTTCCCAAAATTCAAATTTCAAAATGGCACACCTACGTCATACCTCGGAGTCCCCGCTTTGGGGGGGGCTACAAACTCCCCCAGGGAGAACTCCCCTTCTGGCTGCCGACCCGAGAGGTGTCTTGATAACTCCTCGAATCTCTTTCTTCTCAATTTCTGCAACATTCGCGGTCTTCGTTTTAATTTTCATTCTGTGGAACACCATCTCTCCTCCTCTAAACCTCACCTTCTCTTCCTCACCGAAACACAGGTTTCTGAGGCTACTGACAGACATCTCTACTCTGTTCCCTCCTACTATCTCTGTCCTAAATTTCAATCCAAAGCTGAATGTTGCGTCTACGTGAGCAACGACATCACTTGCTCTCATGCCCACGACCTTGATCCTTCAGAATTTTCCACTATCTGGCTAAGACTTCATTGTCATTCTATTACTTAATACATCTATGCTGTTTATCTCTCACCTAACTCTACTAACTATGTAAAATTCTTTGACTATTTGAACTCTAAAGTGGAGCACATCTTGACCCACTCTCCCTTCGCTGAAATCTCCATCCTAGGAGATTTGAATATTCACCACCAGCTTTGGCTTTCATCCTCTTTCACTGACCATCTTGGTGAACAAGCCTACACCTTTGCTATCCTCAACGACCTAGAGCAGTTGGTCCAGCACCCTACTCGTATTCCCGATCGTCTTGGAGACAGGCCCAACATTCTAGACCTCTTCCTTACCTCAAACCCTTCTACTTACTCTGTCAAACTGTTCTCTCCGTTGGGCTCCTCTGATCACAATCTTATTTTTGCATCCTGTCCTATCACTCCTGTACACCCTCTGGACCCACCGAAGAGGCGATGCTTCTGGCATTTTGCTTCAGCTCGGTGGGACGACCTGAGGATGTACTTTTCCAATTTCCCGTGGAATGATTATTGCTTCCAGGATAGAGACCCCTCTGTGTGTGCTCAGCGCATCACAGAGGTGATTGTCTCTGGAATGGAGGCATACATTCCACGTTCTTTCTCTACTCCTCACGCTAAAAAGCCTTGGTTAATCACGCTTGTTCTCGTGCTGTCAATTATAGAGAGGCAGCTCACAAAAGGTACCAGAGTCTTCAAACTAATGCTAATTATGAACTTTACATTTCTGCCCGGAATCGCGCCAAATCTATTCTCCGACTAACCAAATTTTTTTTCATTAATAGAAAATGTCAAAACCTTGCTTTCTCTGACTCTTCCCGTGACTTCTGGCATCTAGCCAAAAACATCTCCTCCAACTTCACTTCTTCCTCTTTCCCTCCACTCCTCAGTCCTAACGGCAACACTGCCGTCTCATCTATCTCTAAGGCTGAACTCTTCTCTCAGACTTTTCCTAAAAACTCCACTGTGGACGATTCTGGGCATATTCCTCCTACTCATCCCCCCTCTGACTCTTTTATGCCTGTTATAAAGATTCTTCCAAATGATGTTTTCTATGCCCTCTCTGGCCTCAATCCTCAGAAGGCTTATGGACCTGATGGAGTGCCTCCTATTGTCCTTAAAAACTGTGCCTCCGTGCTGACACCCTGCCTAGTCAAACTCTTTCACCTCTGCCTGTCAACATCTACCTTTCCTTCCTGCTGGAAGTATGCCTTCATACAGCCTCTGCCTAAGAAGGGTGACCGTTTCAATCCCTCAAACTACCGTCCTATAGCTTTACTTTCTTGTCTATCTAAAGCTTTTGAATCAAGCCTAAACCGGAAGATTCAAAAGCACCTTTCCAATTCTGACCTTCTATCTGATCGCCAGTATGGGTTCCGTGAGGGGCGTTCTACTGGTGATCTCCTTGCCTTCCTAGCTGACTCTTGGTCATCCTCTCTTAGCCGTTTCGGTGAAACCTTTGCTATTGCGCTGGACATATCAAAAGCTTTTGATAGGATCTGGCACAAATCTTTGCTTTCCAAACTACCCTCCTACGGTATCTATCCTTCTCTTTACCTTTATCTCCAGTTTCCTTTCAGACCGTTCTATTTCTGCTGTGGTAGACGGTCACTGTTCTTCCCCTAAACCTTTTAACAGTGGTGTCCCACAGGGTTCTGTCCTATCTCCCACTCTCTTTCTGTTGTTCACTGATGATCTTCTTTCCAAAACGAACTGTCCTATCCATTCCTACGCCGATGATTCCACTCTGCATTACTCAACTTCTTTTAATAGAAGACCCACCCTACAGGAACTTGACGATTCAAGGCTGGAGGCAACAGAACGCTTAGCCTCAGACCTTACTATTATTTCCGATTGGGGCAAGAGGAACCTGGTGTCCTTAAACGCCTCAAAAACACAGTTTCTCCACCTATCCACTGACACAATCTTCCAAACAACTATCCCCTATTCTTTGACAACACTCAGCTATCACCTTCCTCAACACTAAACATCCTCGGTCTAGCCTTAACTCAAAATCTCAACTGGAAACTTCATATCTCATCTCTTACTAAATCAGCTTCCTCGAGGCTGGGCGTTCTGTACCGTCTCCGCCAGTTCTTCTCCCCCGCACAGTTGCTGTCCATTTACAGGGGCCTTGTCCGCTCTCGTATGGAGTATGCATCTCATGTGTGGGGGGAGGTCCACTCACACAGCTCTCCTTGACAGAGTAGAGTCAAAGGCTCTTCGTCTCATCAGCTCTCCTCCTCATACTGATAGTCTTCTACCTCTCAAATTCCGCTGGCTTGTTGCCTCTCTTTCTATCTTCTATCGATATTTTCATGCTGACTGCTCTTCTGAACTTGCTAACTGCATGCCTTCCCTCCTTCCGCGGCCCCGCTGCACACGACTTTCTACTCATGCTCATCCCTATACTGTCCAAACCCTGTGAGGGACAGGGCCCAGGCGTAGTTAGGTGGAGGGGACGCCAGATCAAGTCCCTCGTTAGGCCCGGTATCCCTCAGCTTCCTGGGTGCGTGGCGAGATAAACACTAGAGTGGCTTTACATTTAATTGCCTCCTCAACACCCACACACACGGAGAAGTATAGTATTCCTGGGGTAGCGTCGCCCAGCGTCAACAGAGTCCTGGTTGGAGAGAGCCAGGGCCACTGGCAGGGTGGTGACGCGGCGGCGAGACGGTGTCGGGACGTCGGAGTTGGAAGGGCCCTGGGGCCACAAGTAGGATGGAGATAAGGCAGCGATATGAAGCCACAACGTCCGATGAGGAGGAGAGCAATAACGGGGGCAGCAGACTGGCAGGGCTCGTGTCAGCCACAACCCCGCTCGGCGGTGAGCAGAATGGGAGGCCGGTAAAGGTGTTAACTCGGCTGAGTCCCAGGGTAGTCTGAGGGATACCGGGCCTAACGAGGGACTTGATCTGGCGTCCCCTCCACCTAACTACGCCTGGGCCCTGTCCCTCACAAGTGGCGACCTCGCCAGGATTCCTCCTCCCTTCCGTGTGCTTCGAGGCGAGATGAACCACCCCAGTCACCATTGACAGTCAGGATTGTCACCTACCTCCACTTGCTGTTCCGGGCTCAACGTGAGTGTTTTGGTGACTGTTTTTTTGTTGTGTGAGGCTCTTTCTTTGCCTAACCAGGTGCGTCATAGATGACTCTGGTTCAGGGCCTCGTGATTGTCAGGTGCAGAGTTTAACTCTTCTGACCTTGGACCCCTTCATCCTAATGTTTCACATTAGTTTGGGTCGTGTTTCGTGCACTTTGGTGGTGATTTAATTCACCCCTTTTTTTTTGAGCTGGTAGTCTCCATTGTTTGTGTTTATTTAATTAGAAGGTTGAACAGCTTAACTGTTTTCATTTATAGTGTTTTGTTGTCTTGTTCTGTTTATTAGTACTCCGTTGAAGATGTCGTCAATTCAGGAACTAGTCAGCTTAGGACGACAGTTGGGCTACGAAGGGGACGACCTCAGGAACTTCGTCTCCGAGGAGCAGTCACGCCAACGGGACGAGCGGGAGCGTGAAAGACAAGAGAGGAGAAAAAGGGAAGAAAAGGAGCGAGAAGAGAAGGAAAAGGAGCGAGAAGAGAAGGAAAAGGAAAGGGAGCATGCTCTTGCCCTTGAGCGGCTTAAACTTCAAGCACCTGGTAACAAAGGTATGGTCCCCCTTGGCGCCGACCCTGCCACTCGTCCCAAGCTACCAGTGTATCGCGAAGGGGAAGAGATAGCTTCGTATTTCACTCGTTTCGAACGAGTCGCCTCTCTCCTCAAGATTGCCGTCAGTGATTATGCCATCTACCTAGGAAGCTTGCTTACCGGTAAACTGGCTGAATTTTACACATCTTTGCCTACATGTTAAGACTACAGCCAGCTGAAAGCAACTATTTTGCAGCTTTTCCACCGGACAAGCGACGACTATTGCTGCGCCTTCCGTTCACCCAACCTTGGTGCCAGGAAAACTTTCCAACAATTCTCCACCCTTCTAGGCCATCACTTCGACCATTGGATCGACTCCAGCGAGGTAACTCTCTCCTTCTCGGATCTCAGGTCCTTTATGATCCTTGACCAGTTTATGGCTTCCGTCCCAGCTGAGTTACGGATGTTCCTGAAGGAGAACAACATTCGCACACTAGACGAAGCCGTAAAGCGCGCCGATATCTGGGCTTCTGCCCACCGCTACTATTCAAGGTACCCTTCAGTGACTGAGCCCAACAAACGGCCGCTCTCTACTAAACCATCGTCTTCAAAGGGATCTCCACCCACTTCAAGGAAATCATCCTCAGTTAAGTGCCATAATTGTGGAGAGCCAGGCCACATTAGACCAAACTGTCCTCAAAATCCTGCATTATTCAAACAAAAGCCTAAATCTGACTCTTCCCCGGGAAATGTAAAGATCGCGTCCTGCCTCTCTAAACCTTCTTGTCAATAGTACTACACTACGGGCACCATCAACGGCTCCAGGGTGTCAACAATCATTCGGGATACGGGATGCTCTAGGATTCTAGTGTCAGAGGAAGCCCTGCCCGACGTGGACGTCTCTCAGTGTAACACCGTTCGCTGCTTCGACTACTTGGGACGAGCGGATGAATTCCCGGTGGTAAAGTGTTTCCTTCGCTATCCCTACTTCGACGGTTGAATCGACGCTGTTCGCGCCCCATTAAAGTACTGCAGCGTCTTGGTGGGTAACGTCGAAGGAGTGCGTTCACCTGACGACCCGGACAACATCAAGATCTACGAAGACACTGTAACTCATCCTATTCCAGTTGAGGTGGCTGCTGTCCAGACCCGTGCTGCCGCCGCTCGGAAAATTCACCCTTTGGTACTCTCAAACCTCGAGCCTTTGTCTGTGACACCTAAAGAATTCTCTGATTTGCAGAAGGCGTGTCCTACTCTAGTAGCCCTGCGGAACAAGGCCGCCAATGGTGAACAAGATGTCACTCGTAAGGGTTGCGCTTTTAGCTATGAGGTATCCGAAGGACTACTTTACCGGATTTGCCTTTCGTCAAATTGCCCGAACCTGCCTGGCAAGAGATATTTAATGGTTCCCGCAGAATTCCGCCGTGCAGTATTAACCCTCGCCCATGAGAGTCCTCTAGCTGGCCATCTTTCGCACCGCAAGACGGGGATGAAGATCGGAGAAAAATTCTACTGGCCAGGTATGTGGTCTGACATCCGTAGCTTCTGTCAGTCGTGCGACAAGTGTCAGCGCATGTCCGTCAGGGGAAGAGTGAAACCAGTTCCCCTGAAACAACTCCCAATAATTACAGAACCCTTTTCAAGGGTTGCTGTTGATATCGTTGGCCCCTTGTCTCCTCCAACCTCTGAAGGACACCGGTACATCCTAACACTCATAGACTTTGCCACAGGGTTTCCTGAAGCTGTCCCCCGAAAAGAAGTTACTTCCATTTCGGTAGCTGAGGCACTGTTAGAAATATTTTCAAGAGTGGGTATTCTGTGAGATCCTGTCGGACCGAGGCACACAGTTTACCTCGCAGATGATGTCTGAACTCCATAGGCTTATAGGAGTTAAGCCACTCTTTACTACGCCGTATCATCCTAGTGGCAACGGGAGGATTGAGAGGTTCCACTCGACTCTCAAGGCATCTCTACGAAAACTGTGTTCTGACAAGCCTCGGGAATGGCACCGCTACCTACCTGCTGTTTTGTTCGCCTTAAGGGAGATGCCGAGCGATCGAACAGGATTCTCTGCCTTTGAGCTCCTGTATGGAAGGACAGTAAGGGGCCCGCTTTCGATCTTGCGCGATTTATGGGAGGATAACAAGCTCACTACTGATGATCGATCTTGCTACCAATATGTTATAGAGCTGAAGGACAAGCTAGCGGCCTGTGCGAAAATCGCCGCTGAAAACGCAGACATAAGCGCCGCCAAATATAAGACATACTTTGACTTGAACTCCCAGGACCGACAGTTCAAGCCAGGCGACGAGGTGCTTGTCCTCCTTCCAGACTCCACTAGTAAGCTGCTGCTGGCCTGGAACGGTCCTTACACTGTCCTCGAACGTAAGAACAGAGTTAATTACGTCATAGAAGAAAAAGGGAAACCCAAGTTGTACCACGCTAACCTGTTGAAACGCTATTACAGACGTGCCCAGGTGAACCAAGCCGCTGTCTTGGATGAGATCTTCCTCCCCAGTGATGCACAGGATGCCCGGAGTTAATCTTTTTTCTATCCGAGCCGGAGCTTCTAGAAACCTCCGACGATCTCCCAATTACCCCGGATGGTGGCGTGGATCAGGCTGACTCGAACACCGTCCCGGATTTAAGAGAAACGCTCACCACACCTCAACGCAGTAAACTCGTCCACATCACCACCGACTTCAAGGACGTTTTCTCAGAAGTTCCTGGTTGTACTTCCTCCCTCCAGCATGACATTGAAGTGTGTACCACCAAGCGCGTCAAGCCTAGACTCTATCCGATCCCCCTCATCTCAAGCCTTTCTTTCAACAAGAGGTCGAACACCTCCTCAGAGAAGGGATCATCAGGCCTTCCACGTCACCGCCTTGCTCTCCAGTCGCCATGGTCTAGAAAGCTTCTGGCAACTACCGCCTTGCCGTAGACTACCGGGTATTAAACTCCATTACAGTGTTTGATGCGGAGTCAATAACCACCATAACGGAAGACCTTCATAAATTCTACGGGAGCAGGTATTTTTCAGAATTAAATCTAACTAAAGTTTATTACCAGTACCACTTACTGACCAAGGCATGTGTCTTACAGCCTTTCCAACACACTTGCGGTTGATATAGTTCTGCCGCCTCCCATTTGGACTGGTTACAGCTTGTGCCACTTACATCAGATTGATGCGACTCGTCCTTGCTGGTCTGGAAGGAGTAACTTTCTACTTTGATAATATATTCATTTTTGGCTCAACTTGGGGAAAACATCTCGATGCTCTCAACTCCGTCCTCATCCGTCTCAGACAGCATGGTCTTACCGCCCGTCCCTCGAAGTGCCGGTTTGGATTCGAATCAACTGAGTACCTCGGATTCATCGTGGACGGCAACACCCTGCGCCCTCAGGAAAACAAGGTATCGGCCATCTCTTCAATACCACCTCCTTCTAATAAGAAGCTGCTTCGATCCTTTTAGGCATGATATCCTTCTATAGAATGTTCATCCCGGATGCAGCCTCATACACCAGCAGCCTGTCGGATCTTCTGCGCAAGGGCGTCCCCGAACCACTTGTATGGACCGAGGAACTACAAGTATGTTTCGAACGTCTGAAGACTGCTCTACGTACACTCCGATCTAGTACTGAGGTTGCCGGACCAGACTCGCCCTTTTGTGCTACGGACGGATGCTTCAAACCAGGCTTTGGGAGCTGTCTTGCTGCAGTTCCACCAAGACTACCCTGGGACTCAGCCGAGTTAACACCTTTACCGGCCTCCCATTCTGCTCACCGCCGAGCGGGGTTGTGGCTGACACGAGCCCTGCCAGTCTGCTGCCCCCGTTATTGCTCTCCTCCTCATCGGACGTTGTGGCTTCATCTCGCTGCCTTATCTCCATCCTACTTGTGGCCCCTGGGCCCTTCCAACTCCGACATACCGACACCGTCTCGCCGCCGCGTTACCACCCTGCCAGTGGCCCCTGGCTCTCTCCAACCGGGACTCTGTTGATGCTGGGCGACGCTACCCCGGGAATACTATACTTCTCCCGTGTGTGTGGGTGTTGAGGAGGCAATTAAATGTAAAAGCCACTCTAGTGTTTATCTCGCCACGCACCCAGGGAAGCTGAGGGATACCGGGCCTAACGAGGGACTTGATCTGGCGTCCCCTCCACCTAACTACGCCTGGACCCTGTCCCTCACAAGTGGAGACAGAGAGAGAGAGAGAGAGAGAGAGAGAGAGAGAGAGAGAGAGAGAGAGAGAGAGAGAGAGAGAGAGAGAGAGAGAGAGAGAGAGAGAGAGAGAGAGAGAGAGAGAGAGAGAGAGAGAGAGAGAATTCAGATGTTGTCTCCTGAAGCAGGCTGGGTAAGGAGTCTCCTCCTTCTCCTCCTCCTTCAGTTGACCGCGACCTGCTTCGGGGTCACACGTGTCAACTACGCTCGCTGTCTCGGCAGTTGTGCTTTCCTTTTGTGCTCTCCAGCATATCCTGAGGCTCTCCTATTGCTGCTGCTGCTGCTTTGCTGCTTCGCTGACCTGCTCTGCTAAGTGCTAAGTGTTATACTCACTTTACTTAAACACATTCTCCCTAGCACACTTGCTCATCCCTTCTGTCCACACCCTCCCCTACACCTCCTCACAACACTGTGGTGCACATATACTTCCTAACTGTATTAAGCTCCTTCTTAACCTTACTACACATAATTTACATATTATTTTCCAAGAAGTGTACTAGGAGGTCCTTGTTTTCAGGCTGATTTTCTTTCATTGTTTCGGTCCGTACATTCCTGCCGCGGCGTATACCCAGCCGCGCGGAGGGCGAAACTCCCTGGAGACCCTTTGTTTTTTTCCTCCCCTACCCGGCCGCGTGAATCCCCTAGAGGGAAGTCTAAAGAGAACACCTGCCCGAGCCAGACAGGAGGGAGTTAATCGTTCCCACCTGACCTACTGCCACTCATTCTCTCTGAAGTTAAAAGGTAACAAAACATATCAAAAGATAACAATAAAAGATATGGCTTCATCACTACGCAAATGCCCCGGGTGCAAAGGACGCTTCGCCCCACAATATTTTGATAAGGGGGCGGAGTCATGTAGACACTGTCAAATGGAAAAGAAGATCTCAGATTTAGAGAGGGGTTTAACCGAGTGCCTTAAAGCGTTGAACCAACGTCCCCCTCTACCCGCTCTCACCCCCGCTGCTTCTTCCTCTTCTTCTTCTTCTTCCTCTTCCTCTTCTTCTTCTTTGCCTTCCTCTTCTTCTCTTACTCCGACGGCCCCCACCCCTTCTTCATCTCCCTCCTCCCTCTCCTCCACCGTCCCAGGGGTCCGGACGAGAGCCATGGCCCGCAAGGTGAGGTCTTCTTCTTCTTCTTCTTCTTCTTCTTCTTCTTCTTCTTCTTCTTCTTCTTCTTGTGTTACCGCTTCCACTGCGTGCCCATCCATCTCCTTCTCGTCCCCCACGTCCTCCTCCTCCTCCTCCCCCTCCTCATCGTCCCCTCCCCTCCCTCCTCCTCCTCCTCCTCCTCCTCCTCCTCTTCCCTCCTCCTCCTCTTCCCTCTCTTCTTCTTTTCTTCTCCTTCTTCTTCTTCTTCTTCTTCTTCTTCTTCTTCTTCTTCTTCTGCTTCCACCTCCGCTGCCCGCTCATCCATCTCCTCGTCCCCCTCGTCCTCCTCCTCCACTCCCTCCTCCTCCTCCTCTGCTTCTTCTACGCCTTCTTCATCTTCTTTTTCCTCTCCTGCTGCCTCCGCCGCCTCCGCCTCCTCCTCCCCCTTCCCTCCTCTTCCTCCTCTTCCTCCTCATCCTCCTCCTCCTCCTCATCATCATCATCATCATCATCATCTCCTTCTTCTTCTTCTTCTCCTGCTTCTTCTTCTTCTTCTTCCTTCTCTTCACCTCCTTCTTCCTCCTCCTCCTCCTCCTCCTCCCCCCTAGCTTGCAGGC
Source organism: Eriocheir sinensis (assembly GCF_024679095.1). NCBI lineage: Eukaryota > Metazoa > Arthropoda > Malacostraca > Decapoda > Varunidae > Eriocheir > Eriocheir sinensis. The sequence goes on along the minus strand of NW_026112186.1, from coordinate 707,216 downwards.
GTAGACGGAAGACCATCCTCCCAGCCGTCTCCTGTGAAGACGGATCACACTTCAACGGATCAAGAATCAACACCAAGGTTAACATAAAACTGGTGGGTGACAGCATTGTTAGAGAACAACTGACTGAGTTCTTTGGACGAAGTATCAAGAACAGAAGACGCTACTGTATTCCTGGTGCAAAACTACAAGATATAAAAGAAGCGGTAGACCTCGTCTCAGACCGCACGGAGCAGGACACACTCTTTGTTTTGCACGCTGGCACGAACAACGTTCACACAATGTCCACGGAGGAAATTATAGCTGACTACCGACGAGTAATCCGCCGCTTCAAGGAAAAGTCAAGCCACATCATTGTCTCCGGGATTCTTCCGAGAATCAACGCCTTCACAGGATTCCACAGAAAGGCGTCGAACATCAACAACAGATTGAAGCACCTCTGCCAGAACGAGGAAGTTTCGTTCGCAAGTCAGTGGGATCATTTCTATGATATCCCCGACCTTTTCCGTCCTGATGGTCTTCACCTCAATGCGATTGGCTCAGCACGGCTTGGTGGGTTGCTGAACGAGGAGGTACTTTGTACTCAAAAACTCCGAGCGCGGAGGGCACCAAAGTATCGTAAACAACCAACCAGTAGGGACCGCTCATTACACACCAAGGCCCCAACAGTGAACACAAGCAGACACCAGACTACTGTGCGAAGCGTTGAAGTCAAGAAGGACATTTCTGTCCTATACACCAACGCGCGGAGCTTAATACCCAAACGGGATGAGTTACTTGCCTATGTTGACGTAGAAAGTCCGGACGTGATTGCCATCACCGAAACGTGGGCCACCTCTGACCACCTAATGACCGAATTCTCAATTCCGGGATACGAGAGCTTCTACAAAAACAGACTTCACAAGAAAGGAGGAGGTGTTATCTGTTACGTCAAGAACAAATACCCTGCCGTGGAAATAACCAAAGAAGACTCAGAGAAATATGACACTGTATATGTTGAACTGGAGACTAGCAAGCACAACAAAATAACGATTGGAACCGTTTACAGACCTCCAAAGCAACAAGCAGCGGACGACGAAACGCTGTACGAGGAAATTCACACCATAACACAAAACAAACAGTCAGTCATTATCGGGGACTTTAACTGTTCCAACATTGACTGACCACGATGATTGGAGATCGGAGTGTAACAGATTGCTCGAAATGTTAGAGGACAATTTTCTTACTCAGATTGTTACCCAACCGACGAGGGAAAATAACTTATTAGACCTAGTACTCGTGAGTGATTCAGATCTCACACGTGAATGTCAAGTCGGCGAAAAACTGGATAGTTGCGACCATCACCTAATTCGCCTAAAAATCAGAACAGACCATGAACTCACCGAAAACATGTCCAAGATTCCAGACTACAAAAAAGCCAATTTTAACTTCGCTCGGGAGCTGCTAACCCAGACAACTTGGGAACCCATGAACCTCACTCCGGTGGACGGCGTGGAACGGCTTTAAGAACAAACTCCTGGAGGTAGAGAGAACGACTGTTCCCATGAAGACAAGGAGAACAAATAATGCCACAAGCACACCATGGATGACTACCCAAGTTCGACGGGCGATTAATTTGAAGAAGAGAAAATACAACTTGCTAAAGGAAAACAGCACTGACGAGGCACGCGAACAGTACCATCAAAGCCTCAGAGCTTGCAGAACACTCATTCGCCAGAGTAAACGTGACTATGAAAAGCAAATTGCACGCGAAGCCAAGTCCAACCCGAAAAGTTCTTCACGTATATAAGAACCAAAAGAAGACAAAAGCAATATCGGTCCCCTAAAAGATGAAAGTGACGTACTAACACAGGACAGTAGACAAATGGTCGAAATCCTAAACAGGAACTTCGCGTCTGTGTTCACGGTCGAGAATACCCAGTCCGTACCCGAGAGCCCTTCCCCACCGATGGGAATCACTCCCCTAGAAATTGGTACAATCGACGAACGGGATGTGAAAAAGTACCTAGACAAACTCGAGACAAACAAGTCTACCGGACCCGACGACTTGTCACCCAGGCTGCTCAAGGAACTCAAGCAGCAAATCCTCAAGCCACTCACCGCCATCTACAATCTGTCACTACAACAAAACAAAGTCCCGAAAGACTGGAAACAAGCGAACGTAACACCGATCTACAAAAAGGGAGACAAAAGTGAGGCCCTAAACTACAGACCAATCAGCTTGACCTCAGTGGCGGGAAAAATCCTCGAGAAGATCATCAGGGACAAACTCGTTAGGTTCCTTGAAGACCACAACATCATTTCCGATGCTCAGCACGGTTTCAGGAACAAGCGCTCATGCTTAACCAATTTATTGGACTTCTTCCAAGGTATCTATGAAAACTGGGATAATCATATCCCCAGTGATGTTATATATCTAGACTTTCAGAAAGCCTTTGACAAAGTGCCACATGAAAGACTCCTCAAGAAACTTAAGTCGGCGGGATTAGGCGACGATCTGACTGCGTGGATCAAAGACTGGCTCACTGAAAGAAAACAACGAGTTGTACTCAACGGACAGGCCTCCGAGTGGCTCCCGGTCAAAAGTGGAGTGCCACAGGGGTCAGTGCTGGGACCCATACTTTTCATCATATATATCCTAGAACTAGGATTAAAATCCAATCTTTCAAAATTTGCCGACGACACAAAGGTGGGTGGGAAGGCCCTCACGACGGCAGACTGCGAAATTATCCAGAGAGACCTGGACCAGATCACTCGGTGGTCAGAAAAATGGCAGATGTCCTTCAACACTACCAAATGTAAAGTAATGCATATCGGATCCAGAAACAGCAACCACATATACCACATGGGTGGCGAACCACTACATGTTGTGCAAGAGGAAAGAGACCTCGGGGTCACCATCAGCAGTGACTTGAAACAAACAAAACACTGCAAGTCCGCCTGTAAGAAAGCCAATACAATGCTTGGGTTCATATCGAGGAACTTCGAATACAAGACGCCGGAGTTATGTTATCCTTGTATAATTCGCTGGTAAGGCCCCACCTGGAATACGCCGTGCAATTCTGGTCTCCTAATTACAGGAAAGACATTGAATTACTTGAGAGAGTACAGCGCCGCGCCACGAAGATGATACCATCACTGAGGACGAAACCCTATGAAGAACGACTCGAGCGACTCAACCTCTTCACGTTGGAAAAGAGACGAGTGCGGGGAGACATGATACAAGTCTTCAAATACCTGAACAAGTTCAGCAATGTCGATCACTTCAAACTCTTCACGGTATAAACTAACCAGAGAACAAGAAACAACGGAACGACAAGTCAAGCGAAGCGATGCAGTACAGATAACGGCAGGAGTTATTTCTCGAATAGAGTTGTTCGCCACTGGAACAGCCTTCCTGCAGAAGTGGTTAGCGCAGAGACCATCAACTCCTTCAAGAAACGCATTGATCGCCACTTTGCTGCAACAGGAGTGAACTGAACGTTCCCAAGAGTAGGTACACAAGTGCTTTAATCCTTCCCTGCAAGCCACTCCTGTGGCAAACGGATTGATTAAATCACTGAACGCAGGCAGCCTAGTAATGAGTCAACAGGCTTTCTGCTGCCTGCTAGTCCATGTTTCCATGTTTCCATGTTTCCTCCTCTTCCTCCTCCGCTTCCTCCTCCTCTTCCTCCTCCTCCTCCTCCTCCTCCTCCAGTATTGGCCCAATAGCAACTGTAAATGGCGAATCCACAAATGATGATAAAGAAATCGCTAACATATTGAATTATTTTTTTGCCTCGGTTTTTCCAAAAGAAATCGTATCCGATAGGCAACCGGAAGGCCCTAGATATATTGATGACATATCCTTGAGTAGTATTAGCGACATTGTAGAAAGTGATATAGTACAAATTATCGATAATATTAAAGTAAACAAAACGCCCGGCCCAGATAAAATATCCCCGCGTATTCTTAAAGAGGCAAGACATCAGATCAGCAAGCCCCTCTTGAACATATTCTCAAAGTCGCTAAACACAAGAAAAGTACCACTAGAATGGAAACCCGCTAACGTAACTCCTATCTTTAAAAGAAAAGGCGACAAGTCACAACCAGGTAATTATCGACCGATCAGTCTAACGCCAATCGTGTGCAAAATTTTGGAGACGATCATTCGTGGAAAAATGGTAAAGTTTTTTTTTTTTTTAAGATAACAGACTAATTAAGAATTCGCAACATAGTTTTCGAAACAGGCGTTCCTGTTTGACTAACCTTCTCGATTTCTTCAACTACATTTTTAATGTGTACGATGAAAGTCAATCAGTAGACATTATATATTTGGACTTTCAGAAAGCATTTGACAAAGTCGCTTACAACCGCCTGCTTAGTAAATTGGAAGCTCACGGTTTAACTGGTAATATTCGTAAGTGGCTCAAAGACTGGCTTACCGACCGTAAACAGAGAGTTGTTATGAATGGTATATCATCTGACTGGCGAGATGTCAAAAGCGGTGTTCCACAGGGGTCGGTGTTGGGACCTGTTCTATTTTTAGTGTACGTATACGACATTGACGAGGGGCTATCGTGTAAAATATCGAAATTTGCCGACGACACAAAAATAGCCAGCAGAATCACTACGACAACGGATAAAGAACACTTCTAAGCTGATTTCGAACTTAAGCAGTTGGGCACGAACATGGCAAATGAATTTCAATATTGAAAAGTGCAAGGTTATGCATATCGGAATCAACAGCGATCGTATTCATTATCAAATTAATGGAGTGCGACTTTCTGAAGCCAGCAAAGAAAAAGATCTTGGAGTAATAATTTCCAGCGATCTTAAACCGAGTCAACATTGTACAGAAGTAGTAAACACTGCCAACAAACTGATCGGATTTGTTGGTCGTACATTTGAACACAAATCAGAAAAAGTAATATTGACTCTGTACAATTCGTTAGTTCGGCCACATCTTGAGTACTGCATTCAGTTTTGGTCTCCCTATTACAGAAAAGATATAGACAAACTCGAGAGGGTGCAGCGTCGAGCTACTAAAATGATCCCTAGACTGCGAAACAAACCGTACGAAGACAGATTTAAGGAACTTAACTTATTCAGCTTATCAAAGCGCAGGCAAAGAGGTGATCTTAAAGAAGTGTTTAAAATTTTCAAGCGATTCGACAACGTTAATGTTCATGATTACTTTACACTAGTTTACAGTCTCTCAATCAAGTGTAACAGAAAACAATGGATAGAAAATAACGAGGAAGCGTTTCAACTCAAATGAATCAAAACACTTCTTCAACCGCGTCATCAATGCATGGGATGGTCTGCCTCAAAACGTCGTCGAAAGCGAGACTATTTGCACGTTCAAAAACCGACAAGACAAATATTTAGAAGGTAACCCGAACAACCGCTATTTTGCTCCGGTCTAGCAGAAAGTAGTGTTAGCTAAGTTGTCGTGTATGATCTTCCTTCTGTCCATGTAAAATTCCGTTGTAGTTTTTTTACTACATGGTATTCTTCCTCATCGTGCCAGCCTCGGCTGGAGGGACTGGTGGGAGGGGAGGAGCCTTCGCCTTTGCTGTCCTGTGTCTCTGACTCGTAGATTAGGGTAGATGGTAGCAACAACAAACAGCCTAGTTAGGACCAAGAGGTCTGTTGCTGTTTGCTTTTCCTTTGTGTTCATTTGTACTCCATCGTACTGTCAATCCAGTGACGGGCACGTTAATCATTTGTCTTCAAACACACACACACACACACACACACACACACACACACACACACACACACACACACGGCCCGGTAGCCTGCACGGCACGGTAGCTCAGTGGGTAGAGCGTGTGCCTCAGGATCAGAAGGACCGGGGTTCGATTCCCCGACGGGTGAAGATAAGTTGGGTTTATCTTCTTTCACGTGTAGCAACTGTTCACCTAGCAGTGAGTAGGTACGCGACGTCAGGCGAGGAGTTGTGACCTCGTTGTCGCGGTGTGTTGTGTGTGAGTAGTCTCAGCCCTACCCAAAGATCGGTACTATAAGCTCTGTACTCTTCCGTAGGGGAACGGCTGGCTGTCTCGAGAGAGACCCCCAGCAGACCAAGAGGTGAATTACACACACACACACGGCTGGCTGTCGAGAGAGAGTACCCCAGCAGACCAAGAGGTGAATTACTCACACACACACACACACACACACGGCTGGCTGTCTGAGAGAGACCAGCAGACCAAGAGGTGAATGACATACATAAACACAGTCCTTTTTGGGAAGATCTTGTGTGTGTGTGTGTGTGTGTGTGTGTGTGTGTGTGTGTGTGTGTGTGTGTGTGTGTGTGTGTGTGTGTGTGTGTGTGTGTGTGTGTGTGTGTGTGTGTGTGTGTGTGTGTTTATAATAATAATAATTTACGGTTTAATGATGACAGATACGTGCAGCCAATAGCTGAAGATACACACAAAAAAAAAGTAAAGATGCATAAACTTAAAAGGAGAATAAAAGCAAAATGGTGACTAAAATAGGTTCGATGTGAATAAAAGGCAAATGAATGAAAGGGGTTGATGAAAACGACAAATGAAATGAAATGAATACAAATAATGGTACAAATATATGGTTAGAGTAGGTAGGAAGACACATACCGAACGGGCGTGAGCTACTCCCGGTGAGGATATATGGGAAGCGAGGAGGGTGCTGAAGCCCTTCAAAGACCCTTCCCATGTCCTCACTAACCGTTTCCCTTTTGTCTCATCAACACCAGAGAGCAGTTCAGCATGCTCTCTAAAGACAGTTCCTCTCTCGTTCTACACCACACTACATTCACACAACACACACCTTTTCCCAAAATTCAATTCAAAATGGCGATGAACAACAGAGCCTCAGAGTCCCCGCCTTGGGGGTGGGGGGGACCATAAATTCCCCCGGGGAGGATTCCCCTTCTCGCGGTCTTCGTTCTAATTTTCATTCTGTGGAACATCATCTCTCCTCCTCTAAACCTCACCTTCTCTTCCTCACCGAAACACAGGTTTCTGAGGCTACTGACAGCAACCTCTACTCTGTTCCCTCCTACTATCTCTATCCTAAATTTCAATCCAAAGCTGGATGTTGCGCTTACGTGCGCAACGACATCACTTGTTCTCTTGCCCACAACCTTGACTCTTCTGAATTTTCCACCATCTGGCTAAGACTTTATTGTCATTCTATTACTAAATACATCTGTGCTGTTTATCTCTCACCTAACTCTACTAACTATATAAAATTCTTTGACTATTTGAACTCTAAAATGGGAGCACATCTTGACTCACTCTCCCTTCGCTGAAATCTCCATCCTAGGAGATTTGAATGTTCACCACCAGCTTTGGCTTTCATCCTCTTTCACTGACCAGCCTGGTGAACAAGCCTACAACTTTGCTCTCCTCAACAATCTAGAGCAGTTGGTTCAGCACCCTACACGTATTCCCGACCGTCTTGGAGACAGGCCCAACATTCTAGACCTCTTCCTTACCTCTAATCCTTCTGCTTAGTGTGTCAAACTGTTCTCTCCGTTGGGCTCCTCCGATCATAACCTTATTTCTGTATCCTGTCCTATCGCTCCTGTACATCCTCTGGACCCACCGAAGAGGCGATGCTTCTGGCATTTTGCTTCAGCTCGGTGGGACGACCTGAGGATGTACTTTTCCGATTTCCCGTGGAATGATTACTGCTTCCAGGAGAGAGACCCCTCTGTGTGTGCCCAGCGCATCATGGAGGTGATTGTCTCTGGAATGAGGCATACATTCCACGTTCTTTCTCTACTCCTCATGCTAAAAAGCCTTGGTTTAATCACGCTTGTTCTCGTGCTATTAAAGATAGAGAGGCAGCTTACAAAAGGTTCCTGAGCCTTTGAACACCCGCTAACTTTGACCTTTACATTTCAGCCCGGAATCGTGCCAAATCTATTCTCCGATTTACCAAAACTTATTTTATCAATAGAAAATGTCAACACCTTGCTTCTTCTAATTCTTTCCGTGACTTCTGGCATCTAGCCAAAAATATCTCCTCCAATTTCACTTCTTCCTCTTTCCCTCCTCTCCTTAACCCTGACGGCAGCACTGCCGTCTCATCTGTCTCTAAAGCTGAACTCTTCGCTCAAACTTTCTGTAAGAACTCCACCCTGGACGATTCTGGGCATATTCCTCCTACTCATCCCCCCTCTGACTTTTTATGCCTATCATTAAAATTCTTCATAATGATGTTTTCTATGCCCTCTCTGGCCTCAACTCTCAGAAGGCTTATGGACCTGATGGAGTGCCTCCTATTGTCCTTAAAACTGTGTTTCCGTGCTGACACCCTGCTTGGTCAAACTCTTTCGTCTCTGCCTATCAACATCAACTTTTCCTTCCTGCTGGAAATATGCCTTTGTACAGCCTGTGCCTAAGAAGGGTGACCGTTCCGATCCCTCAAACTACCGTCCTATAGCTTTACTTGCATGTCTATCTAAAGCTTTTGAATCAATCCTTAACCAGAAGATTCAAAAGCACCTTTCCACTTCTAACCTTCTATCTGATCGCCAGTATGGGTTCCGCAAGGGGCTTTCTACTGGCGATCTTCTCGCTCTCTTAACTGACTCTTGGTCATCCTCTCTTAGCCGTTTCGGTGAAACTTTCTCTGTTGCGCTAGATATATCGAAAGCCTTCGATAGAGTCTGGCACCAGTCTTTGCCTTCTAAACTGCCCTCTTTCGGATTCTATCCCTCTCTCTCTTCCTTTATATCCAGTTTCCTTTCCAGCTTTTCTATCTCTGCGGTGGTAGACGGTCACTGTTCTTCCCCTAAACCTATCAACAGTGGTGTTCCACAGGGCTCTGTCCTATCGCCCACTCCCTACCTGTTTTTCATCAATGATCTTCTTTCCATAACAAACTGTCCTATCCACTCATACGCCGACGACTACACTCTGCATTATTCAACTTCTTTCAATAGAAGGCCATCACAAAAGGAAGTACACGACTCCAGACTGAAGGCTGCAGAACGCTTAACGTCAGACCTTTCTATCATTTCCGATTGGGGCAGAAGGAACCTTGTGTCCTTCAATGCCTCAAAAACTCGATTTCTCCACCCATCAACTCGACACAATTTTCCAAACACCTATCCTCTATTCTTCGACAACACTCAGCTGTCACCATCTTCAACACTAAACATCCTCGGTCTCAACTGGAAACTTCATATCTCCTCTCTCGCTAAATCAGCTTCCTCGAGGTTGGGCGTTCTGTATCGTCTCCGCCAGTTCTTCTCCCCCGCGCAGTTGCTATACATATACAGGGGCCTTGTCTGCCCTCGTATGGAGTATGCATCTCACGTGTGGGGAGGCTCCACTCACACAGCTCTTTTGGACAGAGTGGAGTCTAAGGCTCTTCGTCTCATCAGCTCTCCTCCTCCTACTGATAGTCTTCTACCTCTTAAATTCTGTCGCGATGTTGCCTCTCTTTCTATCTTCTATCGATATTTCCACGTTGACTGCTCTTCTGAACTTGCTAACTGCATGCCTCCCCCCCTCCCGCGGCCCCGCTGCACACGACTTTCTACTCATGCTCATCCCTATACTGTCCAAACCCCTTATGCAAGAGTTACCCAACATCTTCACTCTTTCATCCCTCACGCTGGTAAACTCTGGAACAATCTTCCTTCATCTGTATTTCCTCCTGCCTACGACTTGATCTCTTTCAAGAGACGGGTATCAGGATACCTCTCCTGAAATTGACCTCTCTTTCGGCCACCTCTTTGGATTCTTTTTTAGGAGCAGCAAGTAGCGGGCTTTTTTAATCATTGTTTCCTTTTTTTGTGCCCTTGAGCTGTCTCCTTTGTTGTAAAAAAAAAAAAGATGAATGAAGTGATGAGAATTTGGCAATGTTGACTAGAAAATAGGTGAATATGAATAAAAGAAAATGAATGTGATGAGTTAATGGAATACAACAGGCGTGAAATAAATTTGAATAGAAATAACAGAAGATTAGAGTACTTCATGATAAAGACATAAAAAGTCAGGTTATTTTCCTTGCTAGTTTTTTAAAAAGCTAACTACTGTCGGTATGGTGCTGTTCTTGTACCGGTCAGCTCAGGTTCTGATGGGGACCAGCTTCTTGGGGCGGCGTACTGTTCGACGGGGCCTCGGGGCTTCGGGAGGGAGCAGGTGTCTGTGGTGTGGGTTGTGAAGTAGCTTGGTGCCGAACCTCTGAAGCTGAAGCGTCAGGAGGTTTGGAATGGAGAGAAGGTTCAGTTGGGTGATGGCTTCATTGTAAATTGTGTAGTTCGACCCCATGATGCTTACAATTGCCCTCTTCTGTACTTTTTCCCGTTTCTTTGTTTGTGTGTTGTTGAGGGATGACGACCAGAGTGGAGAGGCGTAGCACAGCCTTGGCAGGATGAATGTGGTGTAGACATGTGTCAGGTCGGAGGTAGTGACGCCAAATTTCTTGAGAGTGCGGAGCATGTGCAGTCTGTATGAGGTGGCGGAGATCGTAGTGTTGGTGTGAGGGTCCCAGCTGAGCTTGTCGTCGAGGAGGATGCCAAGTAGTTTAGTGGTGTGCACAGCTTCCAGGATGTGATCACCGAGCTTGAGTGTTGGGGGTGGAGTAGGTGTAATGGCCAGGTCGAAGTGCATGACTATTGTTTTCTTCCTGTTAATGGTGACGGAATAGTCTTGGGCCCAGGCCTGCAGGGTGTTGAGATCATTTTGAAGGGAGGTGTAGTATGGTGAAGTGTTGTTAATTGCTGCAGCTATTGTGGAATCGTGTGTGTGTGTGTGTGTGTGTGTGTGTGTGTGTGTGTGTGTGTGTGTGTAGGACAATAATAACAGTAATGTGAAAGGAATAGATAAATATATAAATCGATGCAAAGATAGGAAAAAAAATAGATGCATAAATAGATATAGACATATAGATCGATAGATTGGCTATGAATAAGTGGATAGGTGAGTTGGAATGTTTTTTATATAGATGGATAAATAAACGACTAACAGACACACAAATACAGACAGAAAGACAGATAGATTGACTAATAAAGACACAGACAGACAGACTGACAGACAGACACAGATGCTGAGTCAGAGAAAACAACATTTGAAATAATCTTAATCGAATTCGTAATCGTATAATGGGACGGATGGAGGGAGGAAGGAGAAGCCCGCAGTGGTCCGGTATTGGCGGAGATTTTTAACGAAAGTTTGTGTAAATTTTCTTTTTTATGGAAGCTTGCATTAAGTCGTTCGTGAAGCGAGGTAGACTGAACAAAATAACATGTTTTCTACTCTGACGGAACGAGTAAGACGAGAGTTAGGAAACCAAAGTTGTGTTTTTAGTATCTACTCGGTGCAGCAAATTAAGGCAAACGCTCAAGGTGCAAACTATTATAAAAATATGAAGTGCCACGATTTGTGTAGTACTTCAACGCAACAAAATTAATGAAAAGTGCAGGAAGTTTTTAGCTCATCCCGCCATATTAAGAAAAAATGAAAATGACAAGGGCTTTTTTATCACCCCGCGCAGGAAAATTATTGAATATTAAAAAAAAAGGCACGGTTTATTTCTGCCTTGGGGGAACCAATTAAAACAAGAAACAGAAATGTCAGTTTTTGTAGCGCCAGGATGTAAAAAGAAACAGTGAGTCGTGAAAACAAATACAAACCGATTCAAGGCACAGGAAGGAAAGATGTGGACCTCAGGCGTTGGGAGGCTCAAGTAGTAACATCACTCCACCGGGCGAAGAAAAGATGTGGACCTCAGGTGTTGGGAGGCACAAGTAGTAACATCACTCCACCGGGCGAAGAAAAGCTGTGGACCTCAGGTGTTGGGAGGCTCAAGTAGTAACATCACTCCACCGGGCGAAGAAAAGATGTGGACCTCAGGTGTTGGGAGGCTCAAGTAGTAACATCACTCCACCGTGCGAAGAAAAGATGTGGACCTCAGGTGTTGGGAGGCTCAAGTAGTAACATCACTCCACCGGGCGAAGAAAAGATGTGGACCTCAGGCGTTGGGAGGCTCAAGTAGTAACATCACTCCACCGTGCGAAGAAAAGATGTGGACCTCAGGTGTTGGGAGGCTCAAGTAGTAACATCACTCCACCGGGCGAGAGTAACTCAGATCAAGTCTTTACTCCTTATGTCTCCTCATACAAAAGATGGGTGATGGAGACATGGTTCGGTTCAAGGCCTGGGTATCAGGTGATGGAATGCTCAAGTGGCAACATCACCTAACCGGCCTGGAGAAAATATCATTAAACCTTTACTTTCTATCCCTCTTACTCAGAAAAAAAAAAGGTTATAGAGATTTGGTGCGATTCAAGCCAGAAAAAAAAACAAAAAAAAACGTACATTTCAAGTGAGGGAAAGCTCAGGAAACATCAGTGAACCAGCCAAGGGTAACTATGATTGAACCTTTACGCTTTCCTTCCTCTTCGTCAAAAAAGTAAGGGAGAGACTTGGTTCGACTCTATCCAGGAATATAAAGGCCATGGTTCTCAGGTGATGGAAGACTCAGGAAACATCACTGAACCGGCTAACTGCAGCTATAGTCTGTTCAGAGCATGAAGTCGGTTCAGGGTGGAGCTGGTATCGTCGTTTGCCTCTACCCATGCTGCCAAATCAGCCTTCGTACATGCGTCTCTCTTATTTATCCCATCCATGTGCTATTTGAAAGCGATATTTTATATATTCTGTATATAGTAAAAGGAAGCTACATAGTACAATGAGTGTCGATGTTTAGGATTATAACAAGGATTTGTATAAATTCTATTACATGTGGCAGCGATTTTTTCCCATGTTGCCACGTTGTGGTGGTGGTGGTGGTGGTGGTCGGTGTGTCCCCCTAGGTCCCTCCCCCGGGTCGAGAGGAAGAGAGAGGGAGAGAGAGATATAAACAGGTGGGTTGTGGGTGGGTAGGCCGGGAGAGAGTGCTAATCTGATAACTGGCGGTCGAACTGGCAGCGCTGCACTCATAGGGATTCTGGAACATGCCACACCTTGAACCGACTTCATGCTCTGAACAGACTATAGGATTGAACCTCTACTTTCAGCTCTCCTTCTTAATGGAAAAAATATATGAGTCGTAGAGTTACGGCTCGATTCAAGCCATAGATATATAGAGCTTCGTTCTCAGGCGATGGGAGGCTCAAGTTACATCACAACTGGTGAAGAGGATCTAACTTTAAACTCGACATTAATATCATATGAATACAATGCAGCTCACTTCTCTCGATCTTGCTTTCGCCCTCAGGCATTAGGGAAACAAGACCAGAGAACGCCTCCACATTGAACCGAAAGAGAAATTATGAAGATAAATAGTCGATTGGTTACAAATTATGAAAAAACCGGAAGCAAGGAAACAAAACAAAAAACACAATGAAAAATCGGAAAAGGGTTGGAAAGAATATGAAAACAGATGAACGACATACAGGAAAAGGAGAGAAAAGGGGAATTCAAAACAGGAAGATGATGTAAAAATCGTCATTTCCGCGAGGCCTCAATACACGGACGAGCAGCAGGACAATTCCGCCTCGCGCCGCCCCTCGGAGCAGCGGTGTGGCTAATGCAAGAAGCAGTTTCGCGCGCTGGGCCCCCGAGACCACGCCGGAGGGATGGGACGGAATACAGAAGCAGGGCGTGGTCAGGGAGGGAGCCCGGGAGGAACGGTTAACAGAGTAAGCTGAAAGGTTACACGCTGAGACCAGCAGAGTGTCTCACAGGTGTCAAGGCTCCGGGGGGATTAAGGTCGATGGCTACTAAAGGCTCGCGGTCACCGTCAGTATTTTATCGATTTGGTAGAAAAAATTGGCGGGGCGCTGGTAATCACTAGGCTCTCCTAATGGTACTGTTTTGGGGAATTTATAAGGTCTGCTACGCTGTGTTACTCGAATAAATGAAGGTTTGGTTAATACTAGATGTTAAGAGTCCAATCGCTTGTTGTTTTATCGTAGGTGAAAGGAAGTGCTAATCGCTAAAATCTATCAATCCTACTTTTCGGAGTTTAGGTTTGCTACGTTCTATAAGCGCTTTGGTCGACTAGGCGATAGTTTGATTTATTATGGAAGTTAATTAAGAGTTCAATAGTCCTTTATCGGCGGTAACAAGAGAAGCCGCTCGTAAATCTAGTAATATTGCTACTTATCGGAATCTAGGCTGCTTTTTGCACTTTATAAGCACTTAGTCGAATAGGCGATGATTTAGTTCAGCCCACAAGTTAGAAGTCGTATAGTTTTCAGGCCAATGCGAGTAAGCCGCACAAACATACCTAATCATTGAGGCTGCGAGGCTAGGCGTTGAGGCCACTCTGTCCCCGGGGTGGCTTGGGTCCCGGAGGACTGGTCAGGGGTGCTGACGAGCGATGGCTGGTAGAGGTGGACACAGACTTTACTTCATCAGGTCAAAGGTCACTTACTCAGTCCAACAAGCGGGTAAAGAATAAGGATGCTAAAACAATTATGGCAGAGTGAATAGTGAGTCGCCGCGCGGGTCGGAGGTGCTGCGCCTTGCTCGCGAAAACGCTGAATCGACATGGCTGGCCGAGCCAAGAACTCGGTGGAGTTCTGTTACGTTTGTGCGGATCCCACAGGCGATAAGTGGATAAGGTGCTGTCTGTGCCTTAAGTGGTGTCATGTGAAGTGTGCTCATCTGTCTGGAATTAAGTCGGAAAATATATATAAAGTAAATTGGATTTGCAACCCATGCCTTCATAAAGCATCTCTGGCTACCAAAATTGTGGAAAAAATGGAAGAATTCTAGCTGGAATTATCTAAGGAAATATCAGAAGTGAAGCAAGAAGTTGAGTCACAAGCGGTCAGTGTGAAGGAGGAGCTGGGGGAGGTGGCGCAGGATGTGGCGGACGTTTTGCAACGGGCTGAACATGTGGAGTCAGCAGATGCAACTTGGGCTGAGGTCACCAAACGTAAGAGGAAAGTTAAGAAGAATTTACTTGTTGTCAAGGCCTCGGAACACGATAAAAAGGCTACAGAGTTGAAAAGTGAAGATTCTGAAGCATTACATGGTATTCAGATTACTGATTCAAGATTTACTATTGGAGGTAATATTATAATGAACTTTGATGATGAGGATATGAGGAATGAGGCAGCCCAAAAATTGCAATCTGTGGAGAAAGTCAGTACTAAAAGTGTGGGAAAACTGAGGCCAAAGATCGTAATGTGCACAAGGAGGAGACTGGGGATAAGATAATTGAGACACTGCTTAAAAGAAATGAGTTCCTACACTCGATTCCACAAGTTGAGGAGAAAATTGAGAAAAATTTTAGTAAGCCTGCTGCCGGTGGCACAGCGCGTTATATCCTGAAATGTGATCCAATGGTTAGAGAACTAATCTACAAGCACCATGATAGATCGTGTGCCGAGCGAGGACCTTCTCAGGCGTTTTAGAGAATTGTTAGACAGGATACGTGACGCTGGTGGGTCGCCAGTAGTGTGTGCCAGTTCAGTGAGTTGCGCTATATGTTAAAGACTCACTTAAATGTTAAGTTAACAATTCAGTCAATGGTAAAAGATCTGACTGGGGATGTGTTACGAGTGGGGTCCCACAAGGCTCGGTATTAGGTCCACTTTTGTTTATTATTTATATCAGTGACTTAGATACAGGAATTAGTAGTGATGTTAGTAAATTTGCAGATGATACCAAGATCGGTAGAGTAATTGAGTCGGATCAGGACGCTAGTATTCTCCAGGGTGAACTCAACAGATTGTATGACTGGGCGGATAAATGGCAGATGGAGTTCAATGTAGGGAAGTGCAGTATTCTGAGTGTAGGTAGGAACAACCCCTCACATAACTATTGCTTAAATAACACTCTCAGAAGCAGTTCTGGGTGCGAGAGGATTTAGGTCTTAGTGAGCTCTGATCTCCGTCCAAGGGCACAATGCATTCAAGCTAGAAATCGAGCAAATAGGGTACTGGGATTTATTTCAAGGAGCGTAAGCAACAGAAGCCCCGAAGTCTTCCTCAAACTATATTTAGCATTAGTTAGACCTCATCTTGACTATGCGGTTCAGTTCTGGTCACCTTACTATAGAATGGATATCAAAATGTTAGAATCGGTGCAGAGGAGGATGACTAAGATGATTCAGGGGTTGAGATACTTGCCATACGAGGAAAGACTCAGACAGTTAAACTTGCATTCTCTAGAAAGGCGAAGGGTGCGTGGAGACATGATCGAGGTTTATAAATGGATGAAGGGCTTTAATAAGGGTTTTGTTGGTAAGAGAACCGGGTAGGACACGAAGTAATGGGTTTAAACTGGATAAATTCAGATTCAACAGGGACACAGGCAAAAATTGGTTTACAAACAGGGTGGTGGATGAGTGGAATAGGCTTAGCAGTCACGTGGTGAGTGCCAATACAATTGTCACATTAAAAAATAGACTAGATAAATTCACGGACAGCGATATTAGGTGGGGGTAGATACACGGGAGCTTAGGGTCAAAGGAGCTGCCTCTACAGAATGGACATCAGCTTGCTAGAATCAGTTCAGAGGAGGATGACCAAGATGATTCAGGGCCTGAGGAACCTCCCATATCAAAATAGGCTGAAACTTCTAAACTTATACATTCACTAGAGAGACGAAGAGTGCGGGGAGATCTGATAGAAGTATTCAAATGGGTCAAGGGTTACAACAAAGGCGATATAAGCAAAGTACTGAGAATTAGCCAGCAGGATAGAACTCGCAGTAATGGATTTAAATTAGAAAATTATAGATTTAGGAGAGATATAGGCAAGCATTGGTTTAGTAATAGGGTGGTGGGGGAATGGAATAGATTCAGCAATCACATAGTTAGTGCAGGGACGATAGCTTGTTTTAAGAGTAGACTGGATAGCTACATGGAAGAGGACGACAGGTGGCAGTGAGGTGTGGGTGCAGTAAGGTGACAGGGTACTGGATGCGTGCCTAGTACCGCCGGTATAACGAGGATCGAGCCTCTACCTGTAACCCCTGTAACTACACCTCACCCATCGTGAGTAGTGGGGGGGATTCTGGAGCTGCCCTGTGTAGGCCACCCGGCCTCTTGCAGTTTCCCTATGTTCTTATGTTCTTATGTTCTTAACAAAACTTGAATGGGGGTGTATACTGTGAGAGACAGATACCATGCAATAATATGTTATCATTGTCAGAGATATGGTCATATTGAGGCCAAATGCACTGCCAAGGCCAATGGTGAGAACCCAGTATGTTATAAATGTGCAGGAGAGCATAAAGCGAAAGACTGCCCCGGGACTGAGAGCAAATATATAAATTGTGTGAGGTACAAGAAGTCTGAAGTTAATCACTCGGCGAATAACCAGTGTTGTGTAGTTTTTCAGACTGATATTGAGAGAATTCGTAACATAACGGATCATGGCTACTAGTTCCTCAGATACAAAGATTAAATGTGGTCTGCTAAATGTTCAGTCTGTGGGAAATAAAACTAGATATCCGTGATCTCATCAAAGAAAAGGATCTTGACATTTTAGCGGTAACTGAGACATGGCTAAATGACTACGACGTCGCCAAGATTCGTGAGATGACGCCAGTAACTCGTACCTCTCTACATGTTCCGAGGGAGACAAGAAGGGGTGGTGTTGTGATCTTTCTTTCGAATTCTTTTAAGAAGATTCGGAGAAAAGCATCAGAAAGGTGGGATACCTTTGAATTAGTGCAAGTCATCCGTGAAATTGATAGAAGGAAATGCACCTTTCTTGAGGTGTATCGACCTCCGGATACAAGAGCGGAGGTCTTTATTGATGAATTCGCACATTTTTGGAGTCTGTGGATATGGTGAGTGCAAATGTGTTCATCTGTGGTGACTTTAATCTATGGATTGATGATCCTGAAAATTCTTCTGCCATGGCCTTCATTGAGATGACTTCTTTAGGGGGTCATGTGCTAGACTTGGTTTTCAGCGATATAGACGGTGATCTAGTGCAAGGGGTGTGTTGATGAAATATGTTGTATATCCCCGGTGCATAAATTGGTAACCTTTGAAATTTCATACATGAGGGAAGCAGTGCAGAGAAAATAGATTACGTTCAGATTACGAAAGAATTTTCAACCAGAAATATTGATTAACTCTGTAATACAGGAAATTACTATTAATTGTCGTGAAATCTGTGAACATGGCTCGGTGTTACGTGGAAACTGTGCTACCTGCCTGGTTAAGCTATATAATGGTTTAGCTAAAGATGAGTATAACAGCCTCTGTCCTCTGATTGAAAAGGAGATAGTGTTGAGAGATCATGCACCTTGATTCAATGCGGAAATACTGTGTGCAAAAAGAGAGAAGAAGAAAAAAGAAAGAATGTGGCGTAGGCAAAAAACAGATGAAGCAAGAAGAGCATACCAGGAGGCAAGAAACAAAGAAAATCGGCTTGTGATAAAACGGAAAAGAGAATACTATCGGAATAAGGTTGTGGAGGCAGGGCCTAACATCAATAAATTATATAAGGTGCCTGACAGTTTGACTGGAAACAGAAAGGTTAACAAGCTTCCGGATGGTTTCTCGGATGAATTGCTGGCAAATAAGTTTTTAGACTTTTTTTGACAAGAAAATTGAGAGAGTTATCATGAACTTTAGAGGCGACCGCGGTTACCATGGATCCGCTGTGGAAACTCCAGTCCCTGAAATAAAGTTAACAAGCTTTCAACAAGTGGATGTGGCTGTGGTGAAAACTATCATACACAGGTGAACCTGACGTACTGTGATGGTGATTCCTTGCCGATAAGTGACATCATTAGGAGTGAAAACTTTAGTGATTTCTTAAATATTATGACTGTGATGGATAACACTAGTATCGAAAATAAGACTTTCCCTGAGAGTGAGAAAGCGGCGATCGTGAAACCTATCGTTAAAAGTAAACTGGACCCAGAGCGTTTAAGTTCCTTTAGACCAGTATCCAACTTGACGTTGCTATCTAAGATACTTGAAAATGTGATCTTAAATCAGCTAATGGAGCATTTGCTAATGGTGCAGGCTTTACCGGATAATGAATCTGCCTACAAGAGGCTTTACTCAACTGAAACTACTCTCTGTTCGGTGGTAAACAACTTGCTTGTGCTTATGGATGAAGGGAAGTGTGGTGTTCTGATTTTGTTAGACTTGAGTGCTGCGTTTGACACGGTGGAGCACAGTCTATTGCTTCAGGATTGCAAGAATATTGGAATTGAGGGTGGCGCGCTGGATTATCTGAGGAGTTACCTTGAGAGCAGAACTTACTGTGTGCAAATAGATAAATCGTTCTCCACTCATAAACTTTTGCAAAGAGGAGTCCCCCAGGGAAGTATACTGGGTCCAATTTTATTTTGTGTTCATACTATCGGTCTTTCACTTTTTTTTTTTTTTTTACAACAAAGGAGGCAGCTCAAGGGCACAAAAAAAAAGAAAACAATAATAAAAAAAAAGCCCGCTACTCGCTGCTCCTAAAAAAGATACAAAAGAGGTGTCCAAAAGCAAGGTCAAATTCGGGAGGAGAGATGTCCTGGGCCCATACTTATAAAGAAGTAAGGCGTTTGACTTATGTCTCGTCTCAGAGGTGAGTGTGTACCCTAGCTGGGGCTCCAGCCGCAACGGGTAGTGGGGAAAGTAAAGTTGACAACAACGGCGGGATCAGTTATCTCATATGAAAACTAATGGGTAAGATACCTTAAAGTGGTGAAAGTATTGAATAGAAGTACATCATATCCATAATAATATGGTTTTGTAAGACTATAGTGAGCGTTTGAATGTAAAACGATTTGATGAGGCACGCTGGCTGTCTGGCAACACCCGGTAATGTTTACATTTGAAGGTCGCTGCCTCAGACGAAGACCCAGGATTTATGCCTCCCCGGGACCAACTTTTGCTACTCGCGCCGCGTCTCAGATTAACATCCAGGATATAGGATTCCACAGGGCCGTTTTGGGCTCTTAAGACGAGCCTGAGACGAAGTGTATAATAGCTTTATAAGTATGGGCCCAGCTGATACCCTCCTCTTGAAAGCGTTCAAGTCGTAGGCAGGAGGAAATACAGATGAAGGAATATTGTTCCAGATTTTACCAGCTTGAGGGATAAAAGAGTGAAGATGCTGGTTAACTCTTGCATAAGGGGTTTGGACAGTATAGGGATGAGCATGAGTAGAAAGTCGAGTGCAGCGGGGCCGCGGGAGGGGGGGAGGCATGCAGTTAGCAAGTTCAGAAGAGCAGTCAGCGTGGAAATATCGATAGAAGATAGAAAGAGAGGCAACATTGCGGCGGAATTTAAGAGGTAGAAGACTATCAGTATGAGGAGGAGAGCTGATGAGACGAAGAGCCTTTGCCTCCACTCTGTCCAGAAGAGCTGTGTGAGTGGAGCCCCCCCACACATGAGATGCATACTCCATACGAGGGCGGACAAGGCCCCTGTATATGGACAGCAACTGTGCAGGGGAGAAGAACTAGGAGACGGTACAGAACTCCCAGCCTCGAGGAAGCTGATTTAGTAAGAGATGAGATCTGAAGTGTCCAGTTGAGATTTTGAGTTAAGGATAGACCGAGGATGTTTAGTGTTGAGGAAGGTGATAGCTGGGTGTTGTCAAAGAATAGGGGATAGTTGTTTGGAAGATTGTGTCGAGTGGATAGGTGGAGAAACTGTGTTTTTGAGGCGTTGAAGGACACCAGGTTCTTCTTGCCCCAATCGGAAAATAATAGTAAGGTCTGAGGCTAAGCGTTCTGCAGCCTTATCTCCAGCCTTGAAATGTTAAGTTCTGAAGAAGGGTGGGTCTTCTATTAAAAGAAGTTGAATAATGTTAAAGGTAATCATCAGGAATGGATAGGACAGTTCGTTTTGGAAAGAAGATCATCAATGAATAACAGAAAAAGAGGAGATAGGACAGAACCCTTTGTGGACACCACTGTGCTATTAGAATTTAGGAAGAACAGTGACCGTCTACGGAGGGGCAGAAATAGAACGGTCAGAATGGAAACTGAGATAAAATACAGAGAGAAGGATAGAAACCGTAGGAGAACGTTTAGAAAGCAAGATTTGTGCCAGACCTATCAAAAGCTTTTGATATGTCCAGCGCAATAGCAACTTGCACCGAAACGGCTAAGAGAGGATGACCAAGAGTCAGTTAAGAAGGCAAACAGATCACCAGTTTTATTACGCCTTTTTTATACAACCCATACTGGCAAGGATCAGATAGAAGGTCAGAAGGAAAGGTGCTTTTGAATCTTACGGTTAAGGATTGATTCAAAAGCTTTAGATAGACAAGAGAGTAAAGCTATAGGACGGTAGTTTGAGGATTGAGCGGTCACTCCTTCTTAGGCACAGGCTGTATGAAGGCATATAGCAATATATACATATAGTTGACAGGCATACAATATAGTTATATATATATATATATATATATATATATATATATATATATATATATATATATATATATCCATATATATATATATATATATATATATAATATATATATATATATATATATATATATATATATATACACAGGCATAAAGGAGTCAGAATGAGTAGGAGGAATATGCCCAGAATCGTCCAAAATGAGTTTTAGAAATAAGTTTGAGAGATAATTCAGCCTTAGAGATAGATAATAATAATAATAATAAGGACTAATAATGAGTGGAAGAAATAATGAATAAGTGAAATATTGTGTCCTAGTACTGTTGGCATAATAATTAAAACGATCATTAGACCTATCCAGTTAGTACAAAACATACTGTTAATTGATTTATAAAAATAATTGGTTCCGTGTCGCCGTCAAAGACTAATGTGTAGTAGATATGTAAACACTTGCACAGCTTCTGTAGTTTAATAATTCTTCCTTAGTAGTACACTTCAGATGACTCTTCACTTACCACTAGCTTATAATGACTGAGAAGAATCCTCTAGCCCTCTTCTCTATATATATCCAGAACAGTACAGTCTAGAATGTTACAGCATATATTTAGATCATACACAAACATGTAGCAAAAATATATGCGAGTCGGCAACACTTCCTGCCTGGCGTCTGGTCATGTCCCACGGGGCGCGGACGGCTGTACGTAGATTTTCCCCCGCTACGCTCCTCCGAAATAAGCCTTCTAGAGGCCCATGGACACGGGGAAGGTTTCCAGCACAACACTATCCCCTTTTTATACATGTGATCGTCCCGATCACACTTAACTTTATGTACAAACATAAGAGAATTCAATTTTAAAAACATAATAATCGTCGTATCGTGTGGACGCCTGCGCGTAGTCCCGTCTTCTACTGTGCCTCCTGCGCGTCTGTCTCCTGCGCCTCGTCGTCGTCCGCTTCTTGGGGTGTCCCTGGAACATCTGCGTAAGCCAGGTTATCTCCTCGGCTGAAAGGTCCAGAAGGCTATGTCGTCGTCGACCTCCTCTCGGTCCTGGACGTCCTTGCGTTTTCGTCGGATACTGCTGGATGTCTGTAGTTGTTACGTGTAGTTTCCCGGACCGTGGTATCATCCATACGTTGACGTGGACAACTAATAATGTTGTTTATTTGTTCTGCTTATAAGTCACGTCGGATAGGCGGAAGTATTGATGGGGACTTACTCTGTAAACAGCATGGAGACTGTCCTTTCTTCACTGTTAATCTATGTAAAGCTCAGACTTGGTCTCCTTCCTTGAAGGTCAACGTGGCTTTGCCCTATATGTATGTAACCGGACGCTTCATGGGTTCCGTGTCGAGAACTTCCAGGCACCACGTGGGAGATATGTAAACACTTTTCACAGCTTCTGTAGTTTAATATTCTTCGGGCAGTAGTACACTTCACTCTGACTCTTCACTCCCACTAGCCTTCCTGTCAGGACTGGTCCCTCTCGCCCCTTCTCCTATATATATCCAGAACAGTACAGTCTAGAATGTTACAGTATATTTTGGGTCATACAAGAACATGTAGCTAAAGTGTGCGAGTTGGCAACACTTCCCTGCCTGGAGTGCCTGCCGCAGCCTCGTGGGCGCGGATTTGGCCTGCCTTGCTCCCGCCCTTTGCTCGTTTCCTCCGGGAGCCTTCTAGAGGCCTAATGGTCGCCGGGGAAGCTTCCAGCACAACACTATCCCCCTTCTAATTGTGATCGTCCTGATCACACCCTGAACTATGGACAAACATAAGAGAATTACTCACAACATAATCATCGTCGTATCGCTGTGGACGCCTGCGTTGTCTCTGTCTTCTGTTCGTGGCCTCCTGCGCGTCTGTCTCCTGGTGCGCCTCGTCGTCGTCCGCTTCTTGGGGTGTCCCTGAACATCTGCCGAAGCCGGGAGGTTATCTCCTCGGCTGAAAGGGCCAGGAGGCCTACGTCGTCGTCGACCTCCTCTCGGTCCTGGACGTCCCTTGCGTTTTCGTCGGCTGCGTCTGTAGTTGTTCCAGGTGTAGTTTCCGGACCGTGGTACCCATAGGCGGTTGACGTGGACAACTTTCGGCTTGGTCTTTCCGTTCTCCGGATTCGGTAAGTCACGTCGGAGAGGCGTTCTAGCACAGTGTAAGGGCCTTCCCAGGGGCTCTGTAACTTCGGAGACTGTCCTTTCTTCCTCTGCGGGTTGTAAAGCCAGACTCGGTCTCCTTCCTTGAAGTCAACGTGGCTTGCCCTCATATTGTAACCGCGCTTCATGGCCTCCCGGAGAACTTCAAGGCACCTCGGACTTGATGGTGCACCTTCCAGCCGTTCCTCTAGTTGACGGGCAAAACTGAGGCGTCCCTTGAAGGCTTTCCCAGGAGGCCTTCCTGTCAGTAGGTCCACCGGCAATCGCAGCTCACGTCCAAACATCAGCTTTGCCGGTGAATACCCTGTAGTCTCGTGGGCGGCAGACCTGTAGGCCATGAAGCGCAGGCAGCTTCTGATCCCATGAAGACTGATCATTGTTGCACTGCTTGGCCAACTCCTGGCCCAACGTCCAATTAAACCTCTCCACCATTCCATCTGACTGTGGGTGCAGAGGGTGGTCCGGGTCTTCTTGATACCCAGAAGCTTGCAGCACTCAGCAAGGACTGTTGACTCAAAATTCCTTCCCTGGTCGGAATGGAGCTCGTTAGGCACACCGAAGCGACAGAAGAACTCCTCCACCAAAACCTTGGCGATGGTAGTGGCTTCCTGGTCAGGGATGGCGTAGGCTTCCGGCCACTTGGTGAAGTAATCCATTGTGACGCAGATGTACCTATTTCCGTTCGTCGTCAGAGGCAAGGGTCCTGCTATATCCACTGCCACCCGTTCCATGGGGGCTCCAACCTGGTATAGTTGCAGTGGGGCACGGTGACGCTTCTTGGTGCCCTTCTTTGCACAGCACACCTCACACGCGTGACACCATTCTTCCACGTCCTTCCTCATGCCAACCCAGTAGAACCTTTGGCGCAGGCGACTCAGTGTCTTCTTTACCCCAAGGTGTCCGCTGGTGATGCTGTCGTGCATTTCTTTCAAGACGCCTTCCCGGGACTTCACAGGTAACACCGTGGACCAGTAGTGGTCAAGACCATCATGAGAGACCCAGCGTCGCTGCAACACCCCGTCGTCTATCCGAAGAGTGTCCCACTGAGTCCAGTAATTTTGGTGGTAGGGCTTTCTCGAGATTACTTCCCACCCAGGTCGCGTTGACGACTGACTCAGCCACTCCATAATTGGTCTCAGATCTCGGTCCTCCTGCTGCAGTTTTCCCAAGTCTTCCCATGGCACCTCCGCTGTCTGTTCCACAGTGCGGCGGCACATATTCTGGACGCTTTCCTCTGGAGGCAATGTTGACATCTACAGGTGGGCAGGGGCGCGGCCTGCCGTCCAGCACCGTGTGTTAGTCCAGACTGCACACAGTATAGTGATGCGTTTCAGCTTGCCCATCCAGCGCGAGCGTTGGCCTCGTAGTTTTTCAGTGACTTCAGCCGCCACCGCAATGCAGCGCGCGCAGATCCGTGCGGATGGTGAAAGCAAAACGTACAGGTAAGCATGGAAAAAGCCGCGCCTTGACTACCGCTAGAGCCTTCCGGGTCACGCACAGTTTTTCGGCTGGCGGGAGCTTTGCCGGGCGGTAGCCACAACCTGTTCCATGTCGGCACATGCCTGGGACAGCACTCACTAATCCTCATCACTGGTGATCACAATCCAGTATAAAAGGCTTAGAGGGTTCGGTGAGTACGGCGAGCTGATGAGGGGCCTCTGAGCTTTCTCAAAGGCAACCTGAGCCCGCTGTCCACTCAAACTTGCGCTCCCCCTTTTCTTCGTCAGGGGAGGTGCAGTGGCAGCAACGTAGCGAGTTTTCACAAACCTGCAGGTATGATATCAACCTGAGGAAGCCCGCAGCCCTTCACGCTGGTGGTGTCGGCCAGTCCTTACCGCAGCCACCTTCTCAGGACTGCGTACTCCAGACTTGCTCACGATGTGTCCTAAGTATTAACTCCTTTGGAACAGACAGCATTTCTTCGGGTTGAGCTACAGGTGTTCAAACCATGGAAACCTCTGATAGCCTTTTCCATTCTGCCTGAAGGTCTGCCAAGACAATCACGTCGTCGAGGTAGATGAGTGCTGCTTCAGTGAAGTCCTCCAGCACCCTCTCCATCAGCTGCTCAAATGGCTTATGTTGCAATAGGCCAAAGGTACAGACCTTAACTGCCACAGGCCTGACCAGGAGAAGGCTGCTTTTCTTGTCCTGTTCCACATTTTGACTTGGTGATACCCAGACCATAGTCCAGTGTTGAAACCACTTGAGCCCACCAAGGCGTCGAGCGTGTCGTCGATCCGTGGAGTGGGTACAACTTTAGCGCAGTGAGATCGTTGAGGGCCTGGTAGTCCACGCAGCACCTGGAGGGAACTGTCCTTTTTCTCCCTGACGGCATCATGCAGTGACGCCTGTCGGGCCACAATGCCTGATTAACCCTTGCTGCCGGAGACTGGCCCATCATCTTCGTCCATCTCTTGCGACGGGCTGGTGCCATCCTTTCGAGGAGCTTGTTTACTGGGCGGTGGCTACTGTGCTGGCTGTGGTGCTCTACCAGGTCCGTACACCCCTGTCCAGGTCTCCTGTGGAAAACACATCTGCATTTCTCTTGGCCGAGAAGCCCTGAGTCGTTCCACTTGGGGGTTCCTCTATATTTGAGCTCCTGTCAAACAATGCGCAGGTAGCCAGGCAGTTCCCTCCTGGGCTCAGTCAGGTTCTCCTTAAGACACAGGTCTCCTGCTTGTCGATCTCTTGGCACAAACCCCACCATGGTCCCTTGTTTTATTTTCTTTGGGCTGAAGGAGAGTCACAGACGAGCACTTCCGCCAAGCAGGGTCTACCAAAGTACTGGCTCTACAATCAATCTCGTTTTCTACGGGCATCGACTTCCTTCACTCTCACCATACAGGCTAGCCGGGGGCACCCACCTGACAGGGTAACAGCATCTCCGACCTCGGAGGAATAACAGGGCGCGCTTCGGACTGTCACTGGCAGGTCTTCCTGTTCAGTCGCCGCGGCACCTCCTTCCTTCTTACAGTCAGCTGCTTAGCGCGGAAGTCCAGCTCGCTGCACCTGTGGGAGACAGATAATCCATACCAGATGCAGGGTCCAGTGCTCGCCACACAGAGAGGAACCTCCTTCTCCGAGCTCAAACTTCACGTCCACTGGGCCCTTGCTCTGCGTAGTCCCAGACTCCGCACAGTCGATGCGGCGTCTTTAGGAAGCCGACGATGACTCATCACGTCAGGCCGCAAACGAATGTAAGGTTCCGAGCCTGTGTCGACGACCACAGGTACATAACACTCCGTCAACCTTTGCCTCCACTTGGCAGCTTGCTTTTTCCGCGGTGGTTCTCCAGAATAATTGATATCTTTCGGGCATGTACAGACAGACTGGTCGCTACCCCCCTGTGAACTAGCCGTGTCCTTCTTAGTTTCCTCGAGTGGTGGTCCCTCGTTAAAGCAGCTTGACACTCATTCCAGCGCCCCTTTCCACAGGTCCAGCATCATCCTCCCCTGGCTTTCAGTGTCTTTCATTAGCCCTTCTTCCTTATAGTATCTGTTCTCCTTGTGCCCAACCTCTGCAGCACTCCAGCACGTTCCTTGAACTCTGTCTGTGCCGGATAGCGCCTTTCGTGCTCCTAAAGCCAGAAGTCGAGTCGTCCCTGAAGCTGATGTTAGACCTAACAAAGGATCAAACTCCATGGCACGTGCTGGGAGCTTCCTGTATTGATATTGGCTTAGCTTGGTTCATCATCTTTCAGCTGAGGGCTGTCCAGGCACGAATTGGATCATGCAGCAAAACCGTCAGCAGGTCAGTGGCACTGGGCGCCTTTGAAGTGCCATGCTCATATCCGAGCGAGTTCCTGAAGAGACTGCCGCGCCTCCTGTTGCGGGTTCTGAACCCAACCCTGAAGAGCCTGTTCTGGTGCTTGGTCCCATATCGTTGCTCCAGCGCCTGTGCCAGCCCGCTGTAGCTGCCCTTTGTCGCATTGTCGAGCTGAGCAAGGACCTCCAGCGCCGCCCCTTTCAGGCTAGTGG
Source organism: Eriocheir sinensis (assembly GCF_024679095.1). Lineage (NCBI taxonomy): Eukaryota > Metazoa > Arthropoda > Malacostraca > Decapoda > Varunidae > Eriocheir > Eriocheir sinensis. The sequence continues at coordinate 679,812 of NW_026112186.1, read as the reverse complement.
CCAGCTGTACCGCGCACTCTTGGTCATCCCATCCGTTCCGAGCTGCCAACAGCTCAAACTGAGCGCGGTAAGCCTCCCAGGAGACCTTGCCATCAAACTCCTGAGGCTTCTTTCTAACAGGCGAACCCAGCAGACCCATGGGGCTGGCGGAACTTCTTGCGGGGATAAACTCAGGCGAAACAGGGCTCAAACTACCCCGGACTTGCGTAGGAGAAGCATCTTGGGTACAACTAGCCCCTGCAGGCACTGGCTGTCCGTTTCCAGCCAAGCAGTCTTCAAGGGCCTTCACTCTGTCACTTACTTCTAGTATTTCTTTGTGTGTCGTCTCCCGTACCACCTCCATCTCTTGTTGAAGATTTGTGTGTTCTTTCTCCACTTCTATCAGGCGTTGTCCCAAGTTCGTGGTCACATCAGTCATTTCTCTTCGCACTGATTCACTTCCATCTTGTACTGCTTTTAGCTGTAGCTGTAATCCTGTGAAGCGATCTTCTAGCTGTTCTTTGAGTTCTTGGAGTGTTCCTTCTTGTTGTTGCTGTGCTCTTTCTTGTTGTTCTTTGAGTTCTTGGAGTGTTCTTTCTTGTTGTTCTTTGAGTTCTTGGTGTGCTTTTTCTTGTTGTTCTTTGAGTTCCTGGAGTGCTCTTTCTTGTTTCTCCCCCTGTAGTCTCAAGGCTTCCAAAAGTTCAGTCAACATGTCCCTCTGGGCAGCTTGGGAACGAGTCTCCATGGCGAAAAACAAATGCCTACACTCCTGACACCAGTGTTATGCCGGACGTGTTACTTGGGTTCCGTGTCGCCGTCAGGAGACTCCGTGGGAGGGAGATATGTAAACACTTTGCACAGTTTCTGTAGTTTAATATTCTTCCTTAGTAGTACACTTCACTCTGACTCTTCACTTACCACTAGCTTACTATGACTGGGACTTTCTCGCCCTCTTCTCCTATATATATCCAGAACAGTACAGTCTAGAATATTACAGTATATTTTAGATCATACAAGAACATGTAGCAAAAATATATGCGAGTTGGCAACACTTCCCGCCTGGCGCCTGGCGCGCCCTGGGGCGCGGACGGCTCTGCCTTGCTCCCCGCCCCTTTGCTCGTTTCTCCGGGAGCCTTCTAGAGGCCTATGGTCGCCGGGTCAAGCAGCAAATTCTGCACAACAATATATATAATATATATATATATAGCTTATATATATATATATATATATATATATATATATATATATATATATATATATATATATATATATATATATATATATATATATATATATATATATATATATATATATGACTGCATGCCATTGCGTAATTATATTACTTTCTCTGCATTTGTGGGAGGCTACCAGTGGCTAGATGTGATGTGTTTAACCTTTCTGTATACATACTGGAATGAACCAAGGTTGTAGCCCTACTGGTTCTTTTAAAAGCCATGTGATAATGTTTTCTTCCAAACTCATTGTTGCACGCACGCTGGGGCCATCAGTAATGTGTGTGTCTGTGTGTGTGTAGGGAAGGAAAGGAACAGGTACAGCTTGGGGCCTGCACCATTGTATAGAGTTCTTGCCTTGCACTATTGGGCTACGCGTTGCCTCGGTGTTCACCTCCGTCCCGTTGATCTTTGAGCCAGTGATTGGAGAGGACCCAATACTCCCATAAAGTGACGATGCAAATCAACAACAAACGAATAATTGGAATAAAAGTTTCATCTTCACACCATTCAGCAACGATCAAAGAAGCAACGATGAAACAGAACGAGCAGCAGCAGGATTAGCGTCCCGTTGGCAAGACACAAGCACCGCCGCGGCGCCGAGGCTCGGAGGAGGCGGCGGCTCACGCCTGGCGCCGGGAAGAACATTGGTGCTTGCTGCTGTCTGCCGTGACTCTGGAGTGACTGGCGGCGGTGATGACGCAGGAGGCCTCTGGTGCCGAGACACGGGTGTGCAGAGCGGCCAAGACTGCGGCCCAGCACCACCCGGCCCGGCCAGGCAGTCATCGAGACCAACTGTACCCGACACTTGTGCCCTAATGTAACGCACGGTGCCCGACCTTAAGACCCCTAACTACTAACGACGTGCATACCTTTAGGGGTGCGTTGCTTCGCTCACCCACCACCTCCGAGCGAGCCTTCCTTCCCCTCTTCTATATTCAACCAAATGAAAGAGGAGAGGAGCCAGTGGGAAGCTGTCAGCTGTGTCCGTAGTCGACGAGATTCAACAAAGTAAGTAAGTAACTTAACCCTCTGAGACGTCCACTCCCATAGGTAGGGCTAATTAGGACAGGGGAATGGGGTGCTGAGTTCTGTCAGAAAAAGTTCACGCCGCAGAGTGCAACGGGTGTTAAAACATAAATAATAATAGTTTTATTGGTAAATTTAGTGTTTGCCCATTACCCCCTCCCTCCCAAAACAAGCTTGGGGACCTGTGGGAATGCGGGTTTCGGTGGGGACACGAAATCTGTCGCAATCGCATTTTTTTTTTTGCAGAGAGGGGCAAAAATCCCTAGATCTAGGGAAATTTAGCTAACAACTGCTACTAATATACCGAAAATAGCATGGGTACTGCATGGGATACTTTTGCTTCACATTTGTGAAGGTTTTAGTTCAGTCGCATCAATTTACTGCATAAACGGCTTGATTATGGGGTGCCTGGAAAATTTCTAAGTCCAGTGTTGTTGTATGACACGAGGGCTCTGTGGGCAGACTGAGCCTCTTAGCTGCCTTATACTACACCACAGAAACTAGTCCCTAAGTCTGTAATATCCAAAACGCCAAGATGGATTATAACGATTTCGACAAAAAACGGTCTTTTTAAGAGTTTTACGTTATTTTTTCTATATTAAAGCAAATTAATGCCACAGCTATTTGTATTTTCTGATTTTAAAGGAATACATTCGTAAAATGTTACTACGCGAGGGTGTTTCAGTGCCGGCACCTAACGGCGGGTTCCTGAAGTCAGTTGTTTTCAAGCCGCCACAATGGATGGAAGGCCCGACACTCACTCCCTCAAAATATCCGTCTACTTTACCTTTCGGTAAGTGTTAACTGAGTATTTAACCTCTTTATTGGTGTGCATGTAGGTTGACAAAAGGACCGACTACTATCCCAGTACCGGGTCCAACAAAGACACGGGCGTGTCAAGTGTCACATGGTGTGACAAGCACGTGTCAGAAAACAAACGGATATTATTCAGTGCGTGATACTTATAGTGGTTTTTGAGTAAAATGGAGGCCAGGGTCATACATAGCAGTCGGTAGGTCACTCCCGCGTCAGTTAACAGCAGGAGCGTCAGTTCGATCTGGATGACAGCTGTCACAAATCTGTTTTATTTTGTACCTTAAACTACTCGGTAAAAATGATCTAGCATCAACTTACAAGAAGTGGACGGGTTAACCGTCAGTATTGTACCATATGTAATTATGAAACATGACATTTCCCAAGAGTTGCTCGACTACGATTGGGATGGTGGGGTGGGGGTTCAAGTACGCTGACCATCCAATTACAGGCCCTACACTCGTCAACAGACCTGCTATGCGCGGCTGCTACGTTATATAGGAATAGATTACAAGAGTATACGTTAGGGAATTTCCTTCTTTAGAGACGGATTTTTCCTGATTTTGGGGATTTTGTAGTGACATTTTGTAAGCCCATTTTTAAGTGATTTTGACGTACACCAACAACACAACTGTTACATACAGGGATTAATCGAGCTGACGACCACCAATTAAAACCACAGTTCCCTAAAGGGATTAATCGAGCTAACGCTGCCACATGGCGCCAGCGCCGCGAAAATAACTTGCATTCATTACCTACCTTATGAAACATCACTAGGTCTTCATATTTTTTCTACAAACGCTTGGTTAGCTTGACGGTAACGCTTGGTTAGCGATGGTATGCTTGGTTAGTTATGGTACACTTGGTTAGCGATGGTACACTTGGTTAGCGGCGATATGCTTGGCGATTAGTCCACGCATGTGAGACCAGGTCCACCACGCGTGGTTATTTTTTTTTTTTTAGAACGCTGCGTAGCCCAACGGTTGCCGTGCTGAGGCGGCCTGTTCAGCCCGAGTCCCGGATGACCTTGAGTCATGGGTCATGGCTTTTTTGTGATGGTTAGCAATAATCCCACGCATTTGAGTATGCGGTAGGATTTTCCTTACTTTGAGAACAGGAATTTTCCCTAATCTAGGGATTTTTCTAGGATATTTTGAAAGCCCATTTTCAGTGATTTTGGCTTCCCCCAAACCCAGGTTCCCACAGTTCCCAGGCTTGTCTTGGGGGTAGGGGGGGCTGGGGTGGTGGAGGGGGAGAAGTAGTTGTTCCCTAGTTTTACCGAAATTCCTTACATTTAGGGATTTTTTTCGTCCCACCGCCACTTAAATGAGTGTTTGCAACGAATTTAGTGTTCCCCATACAGAAACCACACATTCTCACTGGATCTCCAAGCTTGTTTTGGGAGAGAAGCGTAGTGAACCCACCAAACGATGCTCACCTCACCACCGTCTGGCGTGGCGCCAGAGGCCATCTGCGCCTACATAAACCGCCTACATCACACTCATGCCCACTCTAGCACCGGTGCCAGTAGGTTGTCGCCTCATCACGAGGTTTCTGTTCTGATAGCAGCGTCAGTGGCACCAAACACGATGTATCTTCATTGTTTATCACTGACACAAACAAAACCACCGGCTAACCGTGAACCGTCCAACACCGCGTCTTAAACAGTCCTGCGGGTTCTACACCAAGTGCAGGCTCTTGAACCTCCTGCCCGAGCTGTTCGAACATGTGGATCCTGACTGACCATATTCTAAATCTGCTTCACGGGTTTGTGTTCCCAATATACAAGGTGATTGTGGCTATTGACTCCGCGCCTCCAGCATACGATAATACGCCTCCATTTATCATAGTTAAAAAACAAAATACATGTCCCTCAACCATAATATGAAGGCGGCGCCAGTAGCGGATCCAGATCCAGCCCCTTTCCCCAACGATCTTGGGGGACCCGCGGGAAGTCGGGGTATTTGGGTGGGGGAGCATGTTTAAATTACTCCAACCGAACTTTCCGACCTGCTAACGGGGCTTACACCTCGACCCTGTTAACCAAGGGGCTGCGCCCCTCTTACCATACCCCAACCAAACTTTACGACCTAACAGCTAACTGAGGGGCATTCAAAGAAATGCTTATGTCCCCTTCTTCAACATTAGCTATTACATTACTGACGACGCCAAGATGGTCCGCCGGCTTCACCAGACCCGTCCTCCTCCGAAGAAGCTTCGTCACTAACCTGCTTCACGTTCAGTTGGCCGACGTGATGCAAACCTCCTTCACGCTGCTCAGACGTGCTACCAGTAAGTGAATACATAGTCGATATGACGGTTGAAAGATTCTTATGACGTAAATTACTTACTGTTTAGATGCTTCATTATGACCATAATACAGTGAAGAGGGGCTTCTGCCCCTCGGACCTCTCTTTGGTATGGAGAGGAGTGAAATTGTGTGGTTTCCAGACGTTCTAAAAATCCCAGAATGTACGAAATTTCCCTACATCTAAGTAATTGTAAGGAATTTCCTACATCTAGGTATTTTTCAACCCCATAACTCAAAAAACTATGCATTTGTGACGCATTTCATGTATACCACCGCATTCCCTGCAGTCTCAATGGCCCCCTAGCCAATTTTGGTTGCGAGGGGTTTGTATGGGCAAACACTAGAATAATACCGTATTATTTTGCCCAGCAGCATATAAAAAACAGGACAAGAAAAACGAACGAGATCAAGGGAGACACATAATGCTTAAATAATTGACACCTTGTAATGATATATATGTGTGTGTGTGTGCACGGGGGGACTGTTAGTTTAAGAATGGTACGGGAGGCCGTGGACGCATCACACAATCACTATTTGGGCAGTATAGGGATGAGCGAGAGTGGAAAGTCGTGTGTAGCGGGGCCATGGGAGGGGTGGGCATGTAGTTAGCAAGTTCAGAAGAGCAGTCAGCATGAAGATATGATAGAAGACAGAAAAGGATGCAACAGTGTGGTTGAATTTAAGAGGTAGAAGACTGTCAGCAAGAGGAGGGGAGCTGATGAGACGGGGAGAGCCTTAGACGCCACTCTGGTCAGAAATGTTGAGTGTTCTTGCGTGCTTCCAGGTGTCCTCAGTCTGGATGAGTTGCATTAAGCCAGCATCATGATCTCGTGTGGGGATGCCCAGGACTGTGCCTTTTTGGCGAGAGTACTTGGAGCACCACCTGGGGGAAGTTGGCCTGCCCCCCAACGGCCCAGCCAGGTGCCCCACACATGGACCTCCTCAGGCAGCCCAACACAGTGTCCATCAACAGCTCCAAGGTATGTCGGCATGTGAAAGAGTATTGGTAGAGGATGGAGAAGTCTGCAGAATCCTCACTTTACAGCAGGCATCAGTGCATATAACAAATCCTGAGTGGCAATGACAGTCGCTTAACCCCATCAGTGTCCGGCCCAGCTCAGTATGCAAAGAACACCCCTACAGGAAAACAGCTAGGCAGTTGACAGTAGGACAGAAGAGGCTTGTAAGGAGGAATAAATGTCATGGTGAGCAAACTATAGAATCACACCCTTTTTAACCAGTAACCACAGGAGATTCCTGAGCAGGGTGTGCTCAGAAACAGTTTCCATTGTCAGGGATACAGTAATTGTCATTTGCTGGGATCTGGACAATAGTTGGCTTATGTTATTAGGCTGTCTTCTCTGTCATGGGTTACTTTCATATGTTTATTACTGTTCGTAATATGTTTTAATAATAACTGAGCTCAAATGTGACTCCTTGCCCTGTGTCTGCAAGGAACTGGGAAGGTGATTGTGGTGTCATTAATATTATTGTTATTACTATTATTATTATCATTATTATTATTATTATTATTATTATTATTATTATTATTATTATTATTATTATTATTATTATTATCATTATTTTCATTATTAGTATCATCATCGAGGTTCATAAAAGTAGGTCAAGGGAGGATAGAAGAATGATCCGGAGCCAAACCCTTGGTGAGCAGACATGGATATAAAGGAGAAAAATACAAGGGGGGACAAACACAGTGCCTGATGAGTTGCCTGACAGCCACAACCTTTCTCCAGGAATGGTGGGACATCCGGCACAGCAAGGATGGGCTGGCGGAGGAGGAGCTGTACGTGAGTGGCTCCAGAGTGGTGTGGTCCCAAGCTCAGGCTGGCCGAGTGGCGTCCCGTCAGGTTGTCAACCCGCGACTCAGCTGTGGTACAAGCCATGTTTGCCACCTTCTACACCTGCCCAGACCAACCGTCCCTGCTGGGAGAACCTGTCCCTCAAGAACCCACAGGTAGCCTTTGCTCTTTGATTATTTGACCAAACAAAGACAACAACAATTAAAAAAGCCCGCTGTACGCTGCTCCGAATAAAGGCCAAAAGAGAGGTCAGTTTTGGGTGAAGAGGAGTCTTGATGCCCTCCTCTGTTACCGTAAACCAGGGTGACTTCGGACAGTTTTCAAGGTTTTTTCCTTATGAAATTTTTGTTTCTAGGCCTAGGATCTATGCTGAGTGTGCATTTACTCTGTATTGTTAAGGGCTATCATTACATGGTGCAACATTTTCACTAAACTTAATAGTTTTTGTGCTAAGTGAAAAAATATGGGTGTCCAAAGTCACCATGTCTGGCGGACTTTGGACACCCTTGGGGGGACTTCAGACAGTGGCTATATTTCATTGGGTTTACGTATCTGAGCCTGTTCGCACATTCCGGGGGTTACTTCGGACACTGTTGTACCGGGGGGAAAATAAATGGCAAAAAATCTTAGGAAAGAAGTTCCACATTTCAGGTCAGTAGTAGCAGGGAAGTAAAAAATGGTCAATAATTTTGAAAAAAATGTTATTACAAAAAAGTTATAAGATGCAGAGCACAGTTTTATTTATTTTTTGGAAGCTTAATGATTACATAATCACCACACGAAATGTTTATAATGGTAGGGCAACATTCAAGTGTGTTGGGCTTTTTGAAGTGCACACTATTTTACATCTCATTTATCATATTTTATCATGATGCATTTCACTAGAAATTTATTCTTGTGTATGTTATTTTGTAGCCAAGTACTTCTACTTCATATTTTCATGATGTGTAGAACATTCAGCATCACTGGACTGGCACCACCACCGCCGTTATGGACCCAAAAGTTAACTTGAGTTCATCTCTGGACGTGCTCTGCGCCGGGCCCGGGCTCCGTTGGTGACGTCACTGACGGTCGACGGATCCATGAAAATGGAATAGTGGGAACCCCGCCTTAGTCACCCCACGATGTGTAGTTATATTTAGGTGTCCGAAGTTACCCCATTTTGAGCCATTTTTCAACATGCCTCCATTCAAGTGACATTTACAGGTGTGTAGGATATGTTAAGCACCCCTGAATCATTCTAACTGTTCTAGTTAAGCATGTTTCTGATTGTTTTCTCTAGTTTTGATGATGTGTGTGATACAGATCGTTCCTGCCAGAAGTTTTCCAAGGGGGGTAAATTTTTCAAAATTTCAAAAACACATTGTGCTGGTTTTCAAAACAGAAACATGTCTCAAGAAAACAACATTCTTATTCGAAAACTATAAGGCAAAAGACAAATTCTGATACTAAATTCATCTAGTTTGTCAACTTTTTATCCACTTTTTGTCCGAAGTCACCCCGTATCCGAAGTCATCCCTGTTTACGGTACCTTTGAATATTAATTAGTGTGTGCAACAAGTGACAAGCCACCTCTCAGTCACTTCAACATCCAAAGTATTATTTTGAGAGTGGATTTGTGGGTCACTTTCACAGAATTCTTTACATTATTTCTTGGCACATCATTATTTCTGTCTGCAATGTAGCTTTAAGGAAACTAGTATCAACATAATAGTGTCTTCCTTATACATATATCCATCACCAGCAGCCCTGATGATGGCCACTCACAGCACGTCATGTTCAAAAGTCAGGGATTCATGCCGTTCTTTATCTCTTCCGTGCAGGTTTCCTTCAGGCGAGTCGCTGCATCGTGGAGCATGACTGCCTAACCCTCGTCACGGAGAAGGAGGGAGACCACTACTCTGTTGCTCTCCCATGCCCGGTGAGTGGGCCTGAGGGGCATGATTTGCATAGATTTACATAGAAAACCAGACCACACAGACCCCATGGTCCAGACTTGGTGGTCTGTCCTTAAACCTAAGTGATTTTACATTAATCAGAAGACTCCAAAACGTTGCATTTCTACTCTAGTTGATATTAAGTTGAAGGAAGTGACGGTCGAGCTTATTTTTGAAGGAGTCAATCGTTACACTGGACCACTGACGGTGGAAGCTTATTCCATTCTCGCGCAACAACGGTGAAGAAAAATTTGGTGCAGTCTGAATTTACTTGTCTACATCTGAGTTTTCCGCCATTGTTCCTCGTGCGCAAAGTGTCATCGATCATAAACAATGTTGATCTGTCTACATTCGTGAAACCATTAAGTATTTTAAAACATTCGATCAGTTTTCCTTGGAGGCGACGTTTCTCAAGAGAGAACATGTTAAGGGTAGAAAGCCTTTCTTCGTAGGATTTGTTGCGCAAGGAAGGGATCATTTTCGCTTGACGCTGAACACCTAATTTAGCAATGTCCTTAGCATGGTGGGGAGAACAAAACTGTACCGCATATTCCAAGTGGGGTCTGACTAAACTATTGTAGAGTGGAAGTATTACATCTTTATTCTCGAATAAAAAGTTTCTTTTAATGAAGCCCAACATTCTGTTCGCTTTATTTGCTGCATCGATGCATTGCTTTGAGAATTTGAGGTTTGACGCGATTTTGACCCCCAAGGCACTGAACGCTTTTGAGTTTAACGACGCGCATTTCGTAATCGAACTTCTTATTCCTTGTTCCAACTTGAAGGACCTGGTACTTGTCTACGTTAAAGGGCATCTCCCATCTATCCGACCAAGCTGAAATTTTGTGCAAATCCTCTTGGAGGCTTTGCCTGTCTTCGTCAGTGCGAACCGAGTTACCAATCTTTGTGTCGTCTGCAAATTTACTCATGCGATTATTGAGTCCGACATCCACGTCGTTTATGTAAATAATGAAGAGCACTGGTCCAATGACCGAGCCCTGAGTGACGCCACTAGTGAAAGTCGCCCACTCTGAGTTAAATCCACAATCACTATTCTTTGTTGTCTGTTTCTCAACCTATTCGCGATCCATTGGTTTACTTGACCGTCAATACCTATTTGCTTTAATTTGTAAAGTAATTTATGATGCGGACTTTATCAAACGCTTGAACTCAAGATATACTACGTCCAGTGATTTGGTTACGTCATAAACAGTGAAGAGGTCGTTATAAAAGGTTAATAGGTTTGATAGGCAGGATCTGTTGTTTCGGAAGCCATGTTGTGAGTCCCCAATCAATGAGTGGCTTTCAAGGTAATTCACAATTTTGTCTCTAATTATGCCCTCAAGTAGCTTACCTACAACCGAAGTTAGACTAATGGGCCTGTAATTACCTGGTCCTTTTTTGTCTCCTTTCTTGAAAATCGGTGTCACGTTAGCCTTTTTCCAATCTGAAGGGACGATGCCTTGTCGCAAGGACATATTGAATACGGTTGTGAGGGAGGAGAGTATTTCGCTCTTTGTTTCTTTCAGCAGAGTTGGATATACTTTGTCAGGTCCAGGACTTTTATTTGTTTTAAGTGAATGGAGAGCTTTAAGGACTTCATCGGTTGTTATTTCAAAATTAGGCAATGCATGCTCGAGATTTACAATAGTACTGGTGTTGGTGGTAGCGAGAGGAAGACTGTTAGTATTAAACACCGAGGAAAAGTAATTGTTTAAGAGGTTTGCAATGTGTTGGCTGTCAGTCACTAGTGCACCGTCGCTGTTTGTTAAAGGTCCAATACCACTTTTGATCGCCTTTCTGTTGTTTATGTAACTGAAGAAAGATTTCGGATTATTTTTACAGTTGGCTGCAATATTTTCTTCGTATCTACGCTTTGCCTGACCTACTAGTCTTTTTACTCGTCGCCTGGCATCATTATAAAGTCTAATGTTTTCGGGCGTGCTTTGTTCTTTCTTTAACCTGTAAAACAATTTTCTCTCATTGACTGATTGTTTAATTTCGCTATTAAACCACGGTGGGCTTTTATTAGTGTTAATTTGCTTCTCGCACAATGAGATGGTCTTGTACTTGAGGAAGTAGTTGGAAGTTGTTTGCAGTGAGATTGGGTGTTGAGGTTCCTGAGATGGAGCTTTAGTGTCTTCATACAGTAGATATCCAGTGGTCCGGCATTTGTGGTTATCCAGCATGAAGCTTGTTCCCTGCAAGCCAGATTAGCAGACTTTTGCAGCACAGTGTTGGTGTTTGGGGCACTGAACAGGCAGCTCATGTCTGTATTCTCAGACACTGCCATCCATCACATCAACTGTTTCCAAAGGGGATTAATCGCATTCTCATGAGTGTTTTTCCACGTTCATGGTACAGAGGAAGGGTCACAACACCACCAGGGTCATAACACTACCCCAGGAAAGGCTCACAACTCCTACAAAAGTCTTGTCAGTTGTGCGAACTTGAACGCTGAAATGTTTAATAATGTGACCGAGTGTTTTATGCTGGGTCACTTACTTCACTGTTCACTGGGTGTTTGGATGCTACTGACCAGGCAGCTGTTAGGGTCCTCCTCCTCCTCCTCCCTACCTGCTCTGGGTCTCATAATAATGATAATATTTTAAGTTGTGTTCTCCGCCAGGTGAGGAAGGTGTGGCCAATCAGGTACGGGATCCTGCTGGAGCAGCGAGTGACGGCCTCAGAGATTGACGCCCAGAAGAATGAACCGGAAAGCCTCCCGACCTTTTACAGTTTGCTGAACCCGCTGGACGAAACCAATCCGCTGCTCTATTGCACAGGTAAGACTTGAGTGAGTGATATAAGTTGTAAGAAGTGTAAGTTAGCAGGCACAGACTTATATGGGTAGTGTAAGATATAATACACAATGATAGGGTAAAAAAGTTAGGAAGGTCATGTAGGGATGTAGCCAGTAGTCACACCCTCTTGCAGACTCCTTGTGTTCTTATGTAGTTGAAGGTCTTATACGTAATGGTAGATTAAAAAGTCAGGAAAGTCATGTCATGTCTAGAGCTTATAAAACTTCCAGATTTTTTTTTTCTTTTTAACAGTTAAGGAAGCAGCTCAAGGGCAAATGTATGCACACACACACACACACACACACACACACACATGCGCACACACACACACACGCATGCACACACACACACACACACACACACACACACACACACACACACACATGGCGGACAGACACAGCTGATCTCCAGACGTGCTAGGGTACGGTCGTGCTGTCCCGGAGAAACAAAGGCTGTTGACAGTGTACAACATCGAGAAATGAGCGAGGAGGAGGCGGGGGCGGCGGCCTTGCCGACCCCGCTGGCATTGTGTACACCGCAGGGCGCAGGGGTCAGGACAAGACAGGCAGCAAAAAGGCAAGAGTTTGAGTTTGAGGGCTTCACGGATGACATGGAGAGCCTCAGAGACAGAGCCGGTATGTTGAGGAGGCTCATAGACTTGGAAAAGGAGATGAAGGATATGAGAGATTGAATGGGGACGCTGGAGAGAGAGGTGGACGTTTTGAAGACAGAGAAGGATGTTTGGAAGAATGCGTATAATGACCTGCACAAGCAGGTAACATTGAACGAGAATAGGCAGAAGACGCGGAGGCTAAAGTCAAGGAATTAAAGGAAACGCATAATGTCTGGAAGGAGGAGCAAGAAAAGGAGAATGTCAGCTTTAAGAAAATTGTGGAGGAGCAAGTCAAGGCTAAGGATGAAGCTATAACTGAAAAGGTGATCAAGGTGATAAAAGGAAAACCAGAAATAGTGAAGGACTCTGCTGAAAAGAAGAAGTCTGTAGTAGTTGTGGGCATTAATGAAGAGCACATGCCAGTCAGACACACAAGGGAAAAGAAGGAAAGGAAGGCAGTGGAGCAAGGAATTGAAGCAATTCAGGAAGGTCATGAGCTGGTAGGGGAGATCAAAGAAGTATTCAGGCTTGGAAAGTATGAAGAAGGAGCCCAACGACCAGTTAAAATTAGATTTAGGTCTCAAGTGGCTGCAGAAGAAGTGGTGGGAAAGTCATGGAAGTCAGCAAGAACAGAGGCCTACAAAAAAGTCTGGGTAAGAAAGGACAGAAGTGTGGAGGAAAGGAACACGATAAGAGAACTGAAGAATCAAGCCAATGAAAAGAATGAAGCAAGGTCAGAAGAGGAAAAAAGGAAGGTTTTCTGGAGAGTGATGGACATGGACCTAAGGAAGTGGTACAGAAGGGAAGAGGAGACAGCTTGAAGGTGGCACACACTAATGTGAACGGGTTAACATCGTCAATGTTAGAAATAGGAGATTACCTGAGTAAGGAAAAAACAGATGTTACGGGGATTACGGAAACCAAATTGACTGGTAGTACAGATGCATTTAACTTAGGGGATGGTGTATGGATGAGAAATAGAGAAAATAAACAAGGAGGAGGAGTGATGCTATTGTTGAAGAGAGAATGGACAGTGGAGGGTGTCACCTATGGCGAAGGGGAGGCGGAGGTCTTGAGTGTGGGAACAAGACTGCAAAGGGGAGGAGGCAGAAATATCATAGTGGTGTATGTCCCTCCAAAAAACAATTCATGGACAGAAGAATGGTACAAGAAGAAGCTGGAAGACACATTGGATTGCCTAAGGAGGTTGCTGAAGGAGAAGGATAAGATTTTGATAATGGGGGATTTTGATTGTAAGGAAGTGTCATGGGAAAACTGGTCAACGGAAGGAAGTGAAGCTTCATGGGGGAACAAGGTTTTGGAATTGGTTATAGATAACGTCCTCACACAGTGGGTGGAGGAAAATACAAGATTCAGAGGAGAAGACGAGCCATCTAGATTGGACTTGATAATCACCAGGGAGCCAGATTCCATAGAGGAGATGATCTATAAGAGCCCTATAGGGAAGAGCGATCACGTACTTATCGAATACATATTACGAGAAGGAGGTAAAATAATCAGGAATGAGGACTACAGGAAGAATGGTTTAACTTTAATAAGGCAAATTTTGAACAACTTGGGAAACATTTTGATGAAGCACAATGGGATACTCTTTTTGAGGCTGATAATGTTGAGGAAAAATGGGCTATCTTTCTACGGATTTACAACGAAGGAGTGGAAAAGTGGGTACCAAGGATGAAAGAAGGCCAGACATCAAGAGAAGAGTGGTACAATAGAAAGTGTGTAGACGCCAAGCAGGAAAAGGAGAAGGCATGGAACAAATGGAGAAAAATAGGAGGATGGATCTATGGAATGAGTACAAGAGGAAGAGGAATGCTTATGTCAAAGTAAGAAGAGAAGAAAAAAGGAATTTTGAGAAAAATATTGTAGATAAGTGCAAAGACCAGCCAAAACTGTTTTATAAGTTCATAAATGGAAAGTTGAAAAATAGAGATGAAATTCAGAAAGTTAAAGTTAATGGTGAAACTTTTGATAGTATAAGTGAAATAGTAGAAGTGATGAATAATTGTTTGCAAACAGTGTTCACAAGGGAGAGTGAGTTTGAAGGTGTAGATGCAGTGCCGGGGAATAGAGTGCATGGGTCTGGAGAGAATACAAACATCAGCAGATGAAGTTATAAAATTATTGGAAGAATTGGATGCGAGGAAATCAGCAGGACCGGATGGTATATCAAATTGGGTGCTAAAAGAGTGTAACCAGCAAATAGCTGAAAAGTTGAGCAACTTGATTAATGTCTCACAAGCACAAGGGAAG
>NW_026112186.1:627500-660000 GCF_024679095.1 Eriocheir sinensis | reverse complement strand
AACTCAAGGTTCATAGGCCACACGCTGAGCCCTGCCAAGATGTCCTGCCAGGTGGTCGGCCTCCACCCCTACACCTCCCACTGGTTCCTCCTGCTGCCCCACTACAAGGATGTGCCAAGTATGCCCTCCAGCCTGCAGTCCTTGGATGGTGAGTGCAGTAACGTGCCCCCATGCCTCACCCACCCTTGCCTTCATGTCACCTGGCAATGCAACTCTGCCTCAGACTCCAGTAATTTATGTTCACCCACCCTGCTGCCAGCATTTGTTAGGATATAGGAACACACCAATGCTTTTTATTCCCTTTCTCCTCCTCCTCCTCCATTAGATAGTCTATTTCAGAGATACACCAACACAATAACACGCAGCAACGGTATGAAGTTGAAGGGAAACTGATGTAACACATTGGTGCGCAAAAGTTTTTTCAATAATAGTCGTCGATCACTGGAATAGACTCCCACCGTCAGTAGTTAGCACAGAGTATCAATAGCTTCAAGTCTTCATTGGATAAGTACTTCAGGGATATAAGATTATACTGACCCTTCTTCGCATGTTTTCAGACAGATTGCAGCAAGACGTCAACCTAAAGCCATATTATTCTTCTCCACAACCTAGATTGCAAGTAGCGTAAGTTAACAATGGAGTAAAGCAACAGTTAATGTCCGCATGACAGATGGAGTGAGGTGTGGGTGCAGTAAGGTGACAGGTTACTGGTGCGTGCCTAGTACCGCCGGTAAAACGAGGATCAAGCCTCCACCTCACCCATCGTGAGTATTAGGGGGGATTCTGGGGCTGTCCTGTAGGCCACTTGGCCTCTTCAAGTCTGCCTGTGTTTCTATGTTCTTATGTTCTTATGTAATGAAGTCATTTTCCCCCACAGCTTAGGTTACCAGTAGTGTAAGTTAAGGGTAGTAATTTCCTCTTATTTCTCTCTTTACTGTAAAATTTCCATGTCCCTTTCTTCCTTAAAGGTACATGGTGTTCTCTTCTAACTATTTCCTGCACGTTGCCGGAGGGAGAGGTGGGTGGGAAGGAGCCTTCATCTTTTCTGTCCTGTTCTACCACACGTAGATTACTAGTAGTAGCGGTAGTAAACAGACACCCTCGCCATAGACCGATAGGTCTTCTAGTGTCTGTTCTTCCTATGTATTCCTCCTCCTCCTCCGCCTCCTCCTCCTGTTTTACTACTCTCCATTATCAATCAGTCAGCCAGCACCAAGCTTAACAAGGACAAAAGGCATATTTAAATGCATTTTTACCATGATAAAAAAGTATAAAAATATAGTGGAAAATTACAGAGTTGGCAATGATTAAATCAAATTGATTTAATCAAATGATTAAATCATTGATTTTTTTTACTGAAAAATCATAATTTTTTTTTTTACTAAAAGTCTTCCATAAGTTAAATGATGTGCTCCAAAGATGGTAAAGTAAAACAACCTATTCATATGTATTGATTCATTTATTCTCTTCGAGGTATATACCCCCCCCCAAAAAAAAAATAAATAAATAAATAAATAAATAATCCTACATTGTTATATCCTCTTGCTCTAATGTTGCCAACTTGCCATATGTTTTTTACTTGGTAAAAAATCGGGCGCCTTCTAAGCATCAAAACTATTCCAAGGGTGTCAGGCCTATCAAAACGCCAAAAAGACTATCTTTTCACAGCATCCAAAAAGCTGTATCTTATCAAGTTATAAAAAAGCTTACACTGCCTGGATGTTATCAAATCATCAAAAACACTAGATGGCTTCAAAGCATCAAAAATGGATAAAATCAAATCAATGCATCCAAAACTTCATATATTTCCAAAATGTCAAAAACATCTTCAGATCTTAGCAAAACATCGACACATTATGTTCAGGTCCAGCAGATGAAGCGCGAGGCAGCACAACAAGATACATATCAATATCAGTCTTTATTTCAAGTGACTTTTTTTTACAATAAATAACCTAAGAACCATAAAATTGAGAGTGTCATTCTTCCCTCTGAAGACTGGGGGTTGCAATTAATCAGCAGCGCTCAAAACTAGAAATGAAGCAGCAGTATTTCATATCTTGCTGAGTGAATATTTCTAATCACTCCTGCACCTGGCCCCTGCAGATAGAACATGGATACCTCATGGTTTCTGTGACGCTGTTGCAGCCTACACAGACCTGTGCATTATTGCAAGGCCTGAAGCAGATCGTTCTCTCTAGGGGTGCCAGACACACAGCGCAGGGACAATGATTCTGTTGCTGAGAAGGTTGATTTTCTTAGTCAACAGCAGCTTCATCAGCATCATCTGAATCGTATCTGTCTCGAGTGTGGGCCGCCTCTAGAAACTAAAGGTGCCTGTCCATCGTGTGGCCCACAGCTGAGATAAACTGCATATGAATATACTGTCCATTTCCATGGTGGATCTTACCCCGGATAATGGAGTAGTTGGCGGCATCTTATTGATAGATGGCACTTTACATTTCTGTTAATTCCTCAGGCTGAAGTGCTCCTGGTG
This sequence comes from Eriocheir sinensis, assembly GCF_024679095.1. Taxonomy (NCBI): domain Eukaryota; kingdom Metazoa; phylum Arthropoda; class Malacostraca; order Decapoda; family Varunidae; genus Eriocheir; species Eriocheir sinensis. Next base: position 657,506 of record NW_026112186.1, on the reverse strand, counting down.
CTACAAGGTACAGACCCCGTTCTGATCTGTCAAGGGTATGACTGAGGCTTTCATTGATATTGCCTCGTGACCCCGAACAGAGTATCACTTGTTAGTTCGAGAATTTGGTTCCCAAGTTAGTCTCGATCATACTGTGTCACACCACTTTACTCGTTGATGTAGAAACATTTGCATTAATGGTAGTTGTGATGGTGTACCATTGTCAGGTAGTTGTGATGGTGTACAATTGTCAGGTAGTTGTGATGGTGTACCATTGTCAGGTAGTTGTGATGGTGTACCATTGTCAGGTAGTTGTGATGGTGTACCATTGTCAGGTAGTTGTGATGGTGTACCATTGTCAGGTAGTTGTGATGGTGTACCATTGTAAAAGTCGTAATACCCACAGTGTCATCATGGTCTAGAATTTTGATGCTTTGATAACTTTGATTTTTTATGCTCTGATGACTTTTAACAATTTGATGCTTTGATAACATCTGGATTTATTGATATATTGATGCCTTCTCATTTTGATGCATTGAAATGATATGAACTTGTTGCTACACTGATGGGATAAGGGTAAAAAGCTGTTTTTGACAAAATGGAAACATTGGAAAATTTGAGGGATTTAGTTTTTTGCTGATTTGATGAAATGACAGGACCAGTTTTTGACACATTGATGCTCCCCCCAAAATCCTCCTCCTTTAGTCTTTACTAACTTGGCAGGCAATGTATCATAATAATAACCAAGGTTAGCAACCAAACAGTAACAGAAGTAGATATTCTTCTCTGTGGTAATAATATAATATTCTGTCATGAAAATGACAACTTCAGGCAACTCTATCTGTCCTAAACCTGCTCCTGTACCAACTACAAACAAGTATTGAACAAGTATGTATCTGGATCCTTGACTGTGCTCAGACTTACAGGCCCTAAACTTAAACTTAAAGTAACCTATGGAGACTTTCAAATCACTCAGCAGGATATATATTTATAAAAAAAAAAAAAAAAAAAAAAATCTGAAAATTAAAAAAAAAAAAAATCAATGATTTTTTGATTTCTTTGATTTAAAAAAAAAATCACCAACCCTGGAAAATTATTCTAGCTACTCCTTCTCCTCTACCCCCCAACACCCCACTGCATTAGAAAGCTGGACAGCATAACGATAGGCTTGATCAAGGTCATTCATTATGTTTGAGTGCCTGCAGTGGCCGGCCCTCACTACCAGTGCATGATGGATGAGTGGAACAGAACTGGCAGCCATGAGGTGGGTGTCATAATGAGACTCCTTCAGGAAAACTAGAATTAATCCTTGGCAGAGAGGACTGGTGCCATTACTTACTAGAACTATCAACAGTGGTGTTCCACAGGGCTCTGTCCTATCACCCACTCTGTTCCTGTTATTCATCAATGATCTTTCCATAACAAACTGTCCTGTCCACTCATACGCTGATGGCTCAACTCTGCATTATTCAACTTCTTTCAACAGAAGACCCTCTCAACAGGAATTACATGACTCCAGGCTGGAGGCTGCAGAACGCTTAACCTCAGACCTTGCTATCATTTCTGATTGGGATAAAAGGAACCTTGTGTCCTTCAATGCCTCAAAAACTCAATTTCTCCGCCTATCAACTCGACACAATCTTCCAAACACCTCTCCCATATTCATCAATAACACTCAGCTGTCACCTTCTTCAACACTAAATATCCTCGGTCTATCCTTAACTAAAAATCTCAACTCGAAACTTCACATCTCTCTCACTAAATCAGCTTCCTCGAGGTTGGGCGTTCTGTACAGTCTCCGCCAGTTCTTCTTCCCCGCACAGATGCTTTCCATATATAAGAGTCTTGTCCGCCCTCGTATGGAGTATGCATCTCACATGTGGGGGGGCTCCACTCACACAGCTCTTCTGGACAGAGTGGAGGCTAAGGCTCTACGTCTCATCAGCTCTCCTCCTCTTGTTGATAGTCTTTTACCTCTTAAATTCCGCCGCCATGTTTCAACTCTTTCTATCTTCTATCGAAATTTTCATGCTGACTGCTCTTCTAAACTTGCTAACTGCATGCCTCCCCCCCTCCCACAGCCACGCTGCACACGACTTTCTACTCAAGCTCGTCCCTATACTGTCCAAACCCTTTATGCAAGAGTTAACCAGTATCTCCATTCTTTCATCCCCTTCACTGGTAAACTCTGGAACAGCCTTCCTTCGTCTGTATTTCCTCCTGCCTATGACTTGACTTCTTTCAAGAAGAGAGTATCAAGACACTTCTCCACCCGAAATTGACCTCTCTATTGGCCACTCTAGACTTATTGCTGTATGAGGGGAACAGTTATTTATTTTTTTTTTTTTAATCTTTTTGTTGCCCTTGAGTTGCTCTCTGTGCTGTAAATAAAGAGAAATAGAAGACCATTAAATTATGAGAGTAAACTTATTTGCCCGGTTAATATTGATAGAAAATAATAGAATACAAAAAATGGAGAATATATATAGTAAAGTCACAACCATAAGTATTGTATGGCCACAGGGACGCTCACATAACTCACGACTCATGTAACTCTTAGAATGGGAAGGGCAGCTACATGGAGGCTTACCCAAGTTGACCGTATGGGGTGCAGTCAGCGGGTGAGTGAAGAGACGCACCTTAAACATGCTCCTTGTTAGCAGTGATGACTAGCTGTCAACAAGCATGCAGGCAGGCCGTCACTGTTTTGCCACCCTCAGAATATACTGCAAGTGTTTGTGACAAGTATAATTATGGCTTGGCCAAAGACATAGTTGCCCCCTTTGTGTTACATGACTGTTGGTAATATTCCTCACAGTGTCTTGCCACCCTCAGAATATACTGCAAGTGTTTGTGACAAGTATAATTATGGATTGGCCAAAGACATAGCTGCCCCCTTTGTGTTACATGACTGTTGGTAATATTCCTCACAGTGTCTTGCCACCCTCAGAATGTGCTGCAAGTGTTTGTGGTTTAACTCTCTATCCTCTCCAAGGGAACTGGAGTACTCTAATGATGGTGATTATTACTGATGTCACTGCTTAACTTGTGTGTGTGTGTGTGTGTGTGTGTGTAACCAATATACATTTTTTGCTCTGCCAGTCACTAGGATTATCTTAGGTTGAATTTCTCATGTTGAAAGTCCGACATCATGTGTAACCAAGCCTAAAACGATTATCTGATCTAGAACTCCTCACATGAAAAGTCCAGCATGATGTGTAAGTCTGTGGCGCGCACCTTTCAGACCCTCCGCGTGCCGTGGATTAAGGCCAACCTTAACGTGTGCATATCTGGTGAGCTCTGGGACCACCCTGCCCTCCCTCACCCACAGGGATGAGCTTATCAAGGAGTGGGCGGTAAGGAGCCAGGCCTCACGTTGCCTCTCTTCCTGCCAAAGAGATAACAGGCTGAGGGTGCTGGAGAAAGTGCTCCTACTCCTCCTTATGCAGTGCTTTTGTTATGTCACTGATTGATGTACTTTGTCTGCCCTTGGATAGGTAAAGAATCATTTAGATATGCAGCATTGCTGGCCTGCTTTTAATGAAGGCTGTTTTCATGCCTCTCTCTAGGCTCAGGGGATGAGTTCACTGATGATAAAGAATTAAATAAAAGCTCAGAAGTGTTAGAGGAAGGTAGCTGGTGAAGATGCAGCTCTCCAACAGCCCAACATAACTGCCACTTTTATCCTCCTCCTGCAGAAACCCTCCACACTCTGACCTGTGTGTTGGCCCGCCATGTGTACGCCCTCGGCCTCAGCAGTCTGCCGCTGGAGCGCGTCGGTGAACGGCGACTCGTCAGGAGGGGCTTCACCAAGCGCTCCGGCCTGGATGTTAGTGCTGAGTGTTGCCTCCCAGATAGTGAAGTCGGTTAGTCTGAATTGGTCTTAGAAATCACTACGTTTACCTCAGTTTACTAAGGAGGAAATTACACTGAAATCTAGGCGTCCGGATTCTGATGTGCAGGGATTTGTAAGGGATGTGAGTGCCTGAGTGTTGCTGTTGGTGTCGTGGAAGTCCAGGAGTCTGAATTGGTCTGAAAAATCCCAGTAAAATTTATTTTTGCTAACGGGGATTTTGTAAGCTGAAATATAGTTGTCCAAATTCTGAAATGCAGGAAATTCATAAAAGTAACAAGTGCCAGAGTGCTGGTAGTGATTCAGTAACAGTCTGTCAGTACAAATTCCATTGCTCTGAAGAATCTTAATTTTATAACCTGAATTTACTGAGGTGGGAAGTTGTCAGCTGATGCAGGATTGCCCAAAGAGACATCCTACCTACCATCCTGTCCTTCATCCCATCCTAAAACACATCCTAGCACCCTGTCCTTGAACCCATCCTAAAACACATCCTAGCACCCTGTCCTTGAACCCATCCTAAAACACATCCTAGCACCCTGTCCTTGAACCCATCCTAAAACACATCCTAGCACCCTGTCCTTGAACCCATCCTAAAACACATCCTAGCACCCTGTCCTTGAACCCATCCTAAAACACATCCTAGCACCCTGTCCTTGAACCCATCCTAAAACACATCCTAGCACCCTGTCCTTGAACCCATCCTAAAACACATCCTAGCACCCTGTCCTTGAACCCATCCTAAAACACATCCTAGCACCCTGTCCTTGAACCCATCCTAAAACACATCCTAGCACCCTGTCCTTGAACCCATCCTAAAACACATCCTAGCACCCTGTCCTTGAACCCATCCTAAAACACATCCTAGCACCCTGTCCTTCAACCCATCCTAAAACATCCTAGCACCCTGTCCTTGAACCCATCCTTTCCCTTTTGTCTCATCAACACCAGAGAGCAGTTCAGCATGCTCTCTAAAGACAGTTCCTCTCTCTTTTTACACCACACAACATTCACACAACACACACACCTTTCCCAAAATTCAAAATTTAAAATGGCGAAAAATTACAGAGCCTCGGGAGTCCCCGCCTGGGGGGGGGATACCATAAATTCCCCCAGGGAGGACTCCCCTTCTGGCTGCCGACTTGAGAGGCATCCTGATAACTCCTAAAAACCTCCTCCTTATCAATTTTTGCAACATTCGCAGTCTTCGTTCTAATTTTCATTCTTTGGAACACCATTTCTCCTCCTCTAAACCTCACCTTCTCTTCCTCACCGAAACACAGGTTTCTGAGGCTACTGACAGCAATCTCTACTCTGTTCCCTCCTACTATCTCTATCCTAAATTTCAATTCAAAGCTGGATGTTGTGCCAACGTGCGCAACGACATCACTTGCTCTCATGCCCACGACCTTCACTCCAGAATTTTCTACCATCTGGCTAAGACTTCATTGTCATTCTATTACTAAATACATCTGTGCTGTTTATCTCTCACCTAACTCTACTAACTATGTAAAATTCTTTGACTATTTGAACTCAAAAGTGGAGCACATCTTGACCCACTCTCCCTTCGCTGAAATCTCCATCTTGGGAGATTTCAATGTTCACCACCAGCTTTGGCTTTCATCCTCTTTCACTGACCAGCCAGGTGAACAAGCCTACAACTTTGCTCTCCTCAATGACCTAGAGCAGTTGGTTCAGCACCCTACTCGTATTCCTGACCATCTTGGAGACAGGCCTAACATTCTACACTAAGAAGACCTCTTCCTTACCTCTAATCCTTCTGCATACTCTGTCAAACTGTTCTCTCCGTTGGGCTCCTCCTCCTTATTTCTGTATCCTGTCCTATCGCTCCTGTACATCCTCTGGACCCACCGAAGAGGCAATGCTTCTGGCATTTTGCTTCAGCTCGGTGGGACGACCTGAGGATGTACTTTTCCGATTTCCCGTGGAATGATTACTGCTTCCAGGATAGAGACCCCTCTGTGTGTGCCCAGCACATCATGGAGGTGATTGTCTCTGGAATGGAGGCATACATTCCACGTTCTTTCTCTACTCCTCACGCTAAAAAGCCTTGGTTTAATCACGCTTGTTCTCGTGCTATAAAAGATAGAGAGGCAGCTCACAAAAGGTTCCAGAGCCTTCGAACACCCGCTAACTTTGACCTTTACATTTCAGCCCAGAATCGTGCCAAATCTATTCTCCGACTTACCAGAACTTCTTTTATCAATAGAAAATGTCAACATCTTGCTTCTTCTAATTCTTCCCATGATTTCTGGCATCTAGCCAAAAATATCTCCTCCAATTTCACTTCTTCCTCTTCCTCCTCTCCTTAACCCTGACGGCAGCACTGCCGTCTCATCTGTCTCTAAGGCTGAAGTCTTCGCTCAAACTTTCTGTAAGAACTCCACCTTGGACGATTCTGGGTATATTCCTCCTACTCATCCCCCCTCTGACTCCTTTATGCCTGCTATTAAAATTCTTCCAAATGATGTTTTCTATGCCCTCTGGCCTCAACTCTCAGAAGGCTTATGGACCTGATGGAGTGCCTCCTATTGTCCTTAAAACTGTGCTTCCGTGTTGACACCCTGCCTGGTCAAACTCTTTCGTCTCTGCCTATCAACATCTACCTTTCCTTCCTGCTGGAAGTATGCCTTTGTACAGCCTGTGCCTAAGAAGGGTGACCGTTCCAATCCTTCAAACTACCGCCCTATAGCTTTACTTTCTTGTCTATCTAAAGCTTTTGAATCAATCCTTAACCGGAAGATTCAAAAGCACCTTTCCACTTCTAACCTTCTATCTGATCGCCAGTATCTAAGTTATTCCCAGAGACTGAAGACTTTGGACTTGTACTCTGTCCATGGTCGGCTGATACGACATGACATGGTAAAGTATTGGCAAATATTTCACGGTTTTTGTTTGTCAGTCCACCTCTAGGCACGACAAGAGGCCATCAATATAAGGTTGCACACATAAGAACTGAATTAGAGATCCGCAAGAGGTTCTTCAACGTCAGAGGTATTTCGCTGTGGAACTCTCTTCCCCAGCATGTTGTTTCAGCTAATTCACTCTCAGCATTCAAAGCATCCCTTGCTGCTCATCTCGGTGACAGACTTTTTACATTTTAGTTTGTTCATTTACATATTATTAATTGATTATTTACTTTGCTGCACATGATGCACAATTCCAGCTCTGTCTATAGCACATGTATTTGTATGTACGGAGGTTACTGAACTAGTCAGGCTGGCGCATCAGCAGAGTGCGGCTTCCTTTTGGGCCCTGTGTCTACCGGGTTCTGGGAAGCCCACCAGGTGAGAGAACCAGGTGAGAGTATGGGTTCCGCAAGGGGCGTTCTACTGGTGATCTCCTAGCCTTCCTAACTGACTCTTGGTCATCCTCTCTTAGCCCTTTCGGTGAAACCTTTGCTAATGCGCTGGACATATCAAAAACTTTTGATAGGGTCTGGCACAAATCTTTGCTTTCCAAACTACCCTCCTACGGTTTCTATCCTTCTCTCTGTACCTTTATCTCCAGTTTCCTTTCTGACCGTTCTATTTCTGCTGTGGTGGACGGTCACTGTTCTTCCCCTAAACCTATTAACAGTGGTGTCCCGCAGGGCTCTGTCCTATCTCCCACTCTCTTTCCGTTCTTCATTGATGATCTCCTTTCCAAAACGAACTGTCCTATCCATTCTTATGCCGATGACTCCACTCTGCATTACTCAACTTCTTTTAATAGAAGACCCACTCCACAGGAACTTAACGATTCAAGGCTGGAGGCAACAGAACGCTTAGGGCAAGAGGAACCTGGTGTCCTTCAACGCCTCAAAAACACAGTTTCTCCACTCAACACAATCTTCCAAACAACTATCCCCTATTCTTTGACAACACTCAGCTATCACCTTCTTCAACACTAAACATCCTTGGTCTATCCTTAACTCAAAATCTCAACTGGAAACTTCATATCTCATCTCTTACTAAATCAGCTTCCTCGAGGCTGGGCGTTCTGTACCGTCTCCGCCATTTCTTCTTCCCCGCACAGTTGCTGTCCATATACAGGGGCCTGGTCCGCCCTCGTATGGAGTATGCATCTTGTGTGGGGGGGGTCCACTCACACAGGTCTTCTTGACAGAGTGGAGTCAAAGGCTCTTCATCTCATCAACTCACCTCCTCATACTGATAGTCTTCTACCTCTCAAATTCCGCCGCCATGTTGCCTCTCTTTCTATCTTCTATCGATATTTTCATGCTGACTGCTCTTCTGAACTTGCTAACTGCATGCCTCCCCTCCTCCTGCGGCCCCGCTGCACACGACTTTCTACTCATGCTCATCCCTATACTGTCCAAACCCCTTATGCAAGAATCAACCAGCACCTTCACTCTTTCATCCCTCGCGCTGGTAAACTCTGGAACAATCTTCCTTCATCTGTATTTCCTCCTGCCTACGACTTGAACTCTTTCAAGAGGAGGGTATCAGGACACCTCTCCTCCCGAAATTGACCTCTCTTTTTGGACACTCCCTTGACCTCTATTCAGGAGCAGTGAGTAGAGGGCTTTTTTTTTTTGCCTTGAACTGTCTCCTTAGCTGTAAAAAAAATCCTAAAAATCATCCTAGCACCCTGTCTTTGAACCCATCCTAAAACCCATCCTAGCACTCTGCCCTTGAACACATCCTAAAACACATCCTAGCACCCTGTCCTTGAACCCATCCTAAAACACATCCTAGCACTCTGCCCTTGAACACATCCTAAAACCCATCCTAGCACTCTGTCCTTGAACCCATCCTAAAACACATCCTAGCACCCTGTCCTTGAACCCATCCTAAAACACATCCTAGCACCCTGTCCTTGAACCCATCCTAAAACACATCCTAGCACCCTGTCCTTGAACCCATCCTAAAACACATCCTAGCACCCTGTCCTTGAACCCATCCTAAAACACATCCTAGCACCCTGTCCTTGAACCCATCCTAAAACACATCCTAGCACCCTGTCCTTGAACCCATCCTAAAACACATCCTAGCACCCTGTCCTTGAACCCATCCTAAAACACATCCTAGCACCCTGTCCTTGAACCCATCCTAAAACACATCCTAGCACCCTGTCCTTGAACCCATCCTAAAACTGTTGTGATACAGTGACTTTACCGTACCCAACGTTTATGTTTCTCGCAAGACACATGAACCACACCAAGACAACTCCACAAAAAGACACACAAACCACTTACCACTAATACAGCAGGGGTGCCTGGCTTTCCCCTACAAGCACCTCCCAGCGTTACAACGATAATCCTAACAGGCCTGATAGTAATACCTAGTTGTAATCACTGTAGGAGGCACTTATCTTTCGAAGGGTTTCAAAAGAAGTGGTCTCTTGAAGTAAGTTCTGGAGGAGTACTGTTGTCCTCGAGACTAAGTTTAAATCAGCACTGCCGCGAGTTAATATGGGGCGAAAGCGCTGAGGTGTTGTTAGCTTGAGAGCAGGTGATGTTGTGGGCCGAAAGCCAACCATGTAGGTCAGAAGGGGTATTTTGAATTATCCTTGCCGCAAGGGCAATTATTTATTATTTCATGAAAGGAAACACTGAACTATTGTTATTCCTTTCATGGTAAATGTGTTTAGTCTTCAGGCAGTGAATACGATGATACTGTCTCGGTCTGGGAGCCGATGAGCGAAGTATGTAAGTACCATCCAAGGCTTATTTGAGCTCAGACGATACTCTTAGTTGGCTTGAACTCTTGGCCCGAGACTAGTTCCATAAAGGAAATCGTTAATTTGTCTAATCCCCTGGTTAACTGACCTAATTCCTAACAAAACACATCCTAGCACCCTGTCCTTGAACCCATCCTAAAGCACGTCCTAAAACACATCCTACCATCCTGTCCTTGAACCCATCCTAAAACACATCCTACCATCCTGTCCTTCAACACATCCTAGCACCCTGTCCTTCAACACATCCTAAAACACATCCTACCATCCTGTCCTTCAACACATCCTAGCACCCTGTCCTTGAACCCATCCTAAAATCATGTCCCTTAGCCCTTCCTCAAACCCATCCTGGCACTCCCTCTTCCACCATTAACGGTAAAAAATCCGAATGGGGTAATGTTACCAGTGGGGTTCATCAAGGTTCAGTTTTAGGCCTGCTTTTATTCATTGTCTATTTCAATGACATAGACAATGGGATAACTAGTGACATAGGTAAATTTGCAGATGACACAAAAATAGGTCGCACTATTAGGACAAGGGAGGATGTTAGAGCACTGCAGGAGGACCTTAACAAACTGTCAGCTTGGTCAGAGAAATGGCAGATGAGTTTTAAATATCACCAAGTGTAGCATACTAAGTGTAGGAACACAAAACCCATTACACGGGTATAGTTCAGACTCCACAGCGATAGGCAGGTCTAAGTGTGAAAGGAATCTGGGAGTGTTGGTGATCTCTGACCTAAAACTTAAGGAAGCAATGTATTAGTGCGAGGAATAGGGCTAACAGGGTATTGGGTTTTATTAACAGGACGGTAACCAACAAAAGTGCAGAGGTCATTCTCAGACTCTATTTAGCGTTAGTTAGGCCACACTTAGATTATGCTGTCCAGTTTTGGTGCCCACACTACAGAATGGACATCAACTTGCTAGAATCAGTTCAGAGGAGGATGACCAAGATGATTCAGGGACTGAGGAACCTCTCATATCAAGATAGGCTGAAACATCTAAACTTACATTCTCTAGAAAGATGAAGAGTGCGGGGAGATCTGATAGAAGTATTCAAATGGCTCAAAGGTTACAACAAAGGCGATATAAGTAAATTACTGAGAATTAGCCAGCAGGATAGAACTCGCAGTAATGGATTTAAATTAGAAAAGTATAGATTTAGGAGGGAAATTAGCAAGCATACTTTTATCTAGTTTTTAGAGGCAGGAACGATGGCCAGAGGGCGGCAGAAGAGAAAGGAATGTATGAGACTGGTGTCTATTAATGTGAATGGTTTAGGTGGTGAGGAAAAGAGGAGAGTGATGATTGAAAAATTTATAAATGTTAGAGTGGATGTGTTGGGAGTGAGTGAAACACATATTCGAGGAACTGGTGTGAGTGATGGTAGAGAGGGTACGTGGGAGGGTGTGCCTGGGGGGGTTGTATGGACGGGGATAGATGAGAAGTATGGAGGCAGGAGTAAGGAAGGATGTGCTATTGTGATGTCTGAAAGAGTGTGGAATGGTGTGACTGATTATGGTTGGAAGGGATCAAGAATTGTGTGGGTGAAAGGAGAAGACTGAGAGAAAGGGAAGCTTTTTGGGAGGAAGTGAATGCATGTTTGAAGAGTTTTGAGAAAGAAAGGAAACTTTTTATGATGGGAGATATGAATGCTAAAGTGGGTGATGAATGTGTGATGGATGTGGTGGGAAAATGGGGGATAATGGAGAGTGCCTGGTGGATGTCTGTGCTGAGAGGGGAATGTTCCTAGCGAACACCTTCTTTCAGCACGAGAATATCCACCGATACACATGGAGGAGGGGAGAAGATAATGAGCAAAAAGGATTGATTGATTATGTGGCAGTAGATGAAAGGCTTAAAAAATAAATTTGTGACACAAAGGTAGTAAGAAGAATGTTCAATGGATCTGACCATCGTGCAGTGCTGGCAAAGTTAAAGATGAAAGAAAAGTGGGTGTTTGAAAAGAAAGGTGAAGTAAAAAATGAAATATTGAAGATAGAAAAGTTACAGGAAAAATAAATAAAAGATGAGTATAACCATGAGATGGCAGAGGCCTTAAGTGAAAAATGGGAAAGTGTAAAAGATAATACAAATATTGAAAAAGGTTTTGGAACATTTAAAGAAATAACGGTAAATACAACAAAAAAGTGTTAGGGATGAAAGTGGTGAGAGATGGAAAAAGAAAAGGAAATTCATGGTGGACAAAAGAGATAAGGAGGGTAGTAAAGGAGAAAAGGGAACTTTTTAAGAAAACTCAAGAAAGAAATGTGTCTGAACAAGTAAAAAGGGAAAGGAAAAAGAAATATAGAGAATGCAAAATGAAATTAAAACAAGCAATAAAAGAAAGTAAGAAGAGAGTTGATGAAGACTTTGGAAAAGACTAAGTGAAAAATATAAAGGGAACAGGAAATCATGTTGGAAAGAAGTAAAAAACGAAAGAAATGCAGAAAATATCTCCTCAAATAAAATAAATGAAGTTATGGATGAGAATGGAAAGATGTTGAAAGACGGGGAAGCTGTGAAAGAGAGATGGAGAGAATATTTCAAAAACTTAATGAATTTTGAGGATGGACGTCCAGCAGCTGTAACAGCAGCAGTTTTGAGTAGAGGCAGAGGAGGAGTATATAAAGAAAGAACTATAACATATGAACAAGTAAATCAGGCAATAAAAAGATTATAAAATGGAAAGGCAGCAGGAATTGATGGAATCACAGCAGAAATGTTGAAGTGTGGAGGAGATGAAGTCGTGAAATGGATGGTCAAGATATGTGAAGTAGCATGGAGGGGGGTGCCAGCAGACTGGAAGAAAGCCATCATTTTCCCAGTTTACAAGGGGAAGGGCAGGAGAGGGGAATGTGGGAGCTATAGAGGTATAAATCTCCTGAGTATACCCGGAAAGGTATATGGAAAAGTCATAATAGAGAGGGTGCAAGACTTACAGAAGAGAAAATCAGTGAAGAACAAGGAGGCTTCAGGAAGGGAAGGGATGTGGATCAGATATTTGCCTTCAGGATGGTACTAGAAAAATAATAGCAAAAGGAAAGAAACTATACGCTGCCTTCATGGATTTGGAAAAGCTATGACAGAGTCGATTGGAGTGCATTGTGGGATGTTTTAAAGATTTATGGTGTGGGAGGAAAACTGCTTAGTGCAATAAAGTCTTTCTATGAAGATGCATCTGCATGTGTCAAAATTACTGGAGAAACAAGTGAACATTTTGAGATAAAAGTGGGCCTAAGACAAGGGTGTCACCATGGTTATTCAATATTTATATGGATGGTGTCATTAGAGAAATGAAGGGCAAAGTTGGAGAAGTTGGAGTAAGACTGTTCGATGAGGGAGGGAAGTGGGTACTGAATTCAGTACTGTTTGCTGATGACACGGTGCTCATTGCAGAAAGTGAGACTGGCCTACAAAATTTGGTCAGTGTTTTTGACAGTGTCTGTAACAGGAGAAAGCTGAAAATGTCAACAAAAGTAAAGTGATGGTTTGTGAGCAAAGTAGAAGTGAGGTTGTAGATTTTGTATGCCCTGAGAGTGGGAATTGAATGTGAAAAGAATGCAAAATATTTTGAATGGTGAAGAAATGGAGGAGGTCAATGAGTTTAAGTATCTTGATCAGTTATGTGCAAGCATGGTGGTATGGAGGAGAGACAAGAGAAAGGGCATTGCAAGGAAGAAGGGTGGTAGGTCTTTGGGACGAATCATGAATGGCAGAAGTGTGAGCATGGAGGTAAAGAGGGATTTGAGAAATAATAATAGTACCAACCCTCACATATGTAAGTGAAACGTGGGCCTGGAATGAAAGTCAGAGGTCTAGAGTGCAGGCAGTGGAAATGAGTTATTTGAGGAGTGCTTGTGGTGTGAGTAGAATGGATGGAATGAGTAATGAAAGTGGCATGAGCATTTTGGAATGTGTCACAGGGGTGAAGGGAAGAAGTGTGGAGTGGTGGAAGAAGTGAAGGACAGACTTTAAAGTGGTTTGGCCACATGGAGTGAATGGAGGAGAGTAAGATGACCAGAAGGGTGTATGTGAGCGAGATAGAAGGAGGAATGTTGAGGACAACCTCCAGTGAAATGGAGGGATAGGGTGCAAGAGTACATTAGGGAGAGGGGGGAAAGATCCTTGAGAAACTTTGAGCAGGCAAGGAGGGAGTGTCTGGATAGAGGAAGATGGAAGCTCTTCTGCCGTGGCCATCCCCTGGTGGGAGCTCCTAGGAGCAGGCGTCGATGAAATGAATGAATGAATGAATTATCAAGCATTGGTTTAGTAATAGGGTGGTGGGGGAATGGAATAGACTCAGCAATCACATAGTTAGTGCAGGGACGATAGCTTGTTTTAAGAGTAGACTGATAGCTACATGGACGAGGATGACAGGTGGCAGTGAGGTGTGGGTGCAGTAAGGTGACAGGGTACTGGAGCGTACGCCCGTACCGAAGGTAGACGAGGATCAAGCCTCTACCTGTAACTCCTGAAACTACACCTCCTCACCCATCGTGAGTAGTGGGGGGATTCTGGAGCTGCCCTGTGTAGGCCACTCGGCCTCTTGCAGTCTCCCTGTGTTCTTATGTTCTTCTTATGTTAGCACTCCTCATAACACCTCCCAGCACCTTCCTTCCTTCCCTTCTCAGCAGCCACACCCTTTAGTGCTGTTGAGGCTGGCAGCACTCCCCCTCATAACACCTCCCAGCACCTTCCTTCCTCCCCTTCTCAGCAGCCACACCCTTTAGTGCTGTTGAGGCTGGCAGCACTCCCCAACAGCACTCCCCCCCTCCCAGCACCTTCCTTCCCCTTCTCAGCAGCCACACCCTTTAGTGCTGTTGAGGCTGGCAGCACTGGCCCTCATAACACCTCCCAGCACCTTCCTTCCTTCCCTTCTCAGCAGCCACACCCTTTAGTGCTGTTGAGGCTGGCAGCACTCCCCCTCATAACACCTCCCAGCACCTTCCTTCCTTCCCTTCTCAGCAGCCACACCCTTTAGTGCTGTTGAGGCTGGCAGCACTCCCCCTCATAACACCTCCCAGCACCTTCCTTCCTCACCTTCTCAGCAGCCACACCCTTTAGTGCTGTTGAGGCTGGCAGCACTCCCCCTCATAACACCTTCCAGCACCTTCCTTCCTCCCCTTCTCAGCAGCCACACCCTTTAGTGCTGTTGAGGCTGGCAGCACTCCCCCTCATAACACTTTCCAGCACCTTCCTTCCTCCCCTTCTCAGCAATCACCTAAGATGGAAGCCTTGGGTCTGCCTGGGTCCCTGCTGCCGCTGTGGTCACTCTCCCCGCCCCTGCCCGTGCTGCAGCCCTCAGCCCCGACCTCACCCTCATGAACTGCTCTGACGTGAAGGTGAGGAGAGTAGAGGTGTTAGTGTTTGTTTCTGTCCCTTTCTTCTTATCCTCTTCACTTGAGTGTCTTTGAGAACTATTTCTTATTTTTCATATTCGTGTCTGCTCATTATGGGGACTTTGATTGTGTCTATACCAGTTTTTACTTCCCCTTGATGCCCCTTTTATTGATCTATAATAATAATAATAATAATAATAATAATAATAATAATAATAATAATGTCTGGTATAGTTTTGATTCAGCCTCCTCTGTGTGTCCCTTAAACTACTGTAATGTCATGGTGGGAAGGGACAGAGGCATTGTGTGTGTTTGCAGCCCCTCCTGCTGTGTACTCCTGATTGCCTGCACCTCCCCTACACAGGAAACAGAGGGAGGCACCTACATGTGTTTATTAAGGTGGACAGCATGATTCTACTCTCACATGATAACTTCTTCAATGTGATGCCAGGGAATGAAGATGCAGCTAACTCTTGCATTACAAAGTTGGGCAGCTTGACTCTACTCCCCCTTTTTATCCTCACATATGATTACTTGGTCAACTTGCTGCCAGGGAGTGAAGATGCAGGCTAACTCTTGCGTTACAAAGCTGGACAGCATGATTCTGTTCCTATTTTTCACCCTCACTCATAATTACTTGGTCAACATGCTGCCAGGGAGTGAAGATGCAGGCTAACTCTTGCATTACAAAGCTGGACAGCATGACTCTATTCACCTTTTTCACCTGCATTCACAGGATCACTTGGTCAACATGCTGCTGAATAGTGGAAAGTGTGACGGTGGTGGCGGACAAGATCGCTGGCCCTTTCCACCTTGGCCATCCACCCTCTACTCACGAGTTGGCCCACCAAACACTCCACACCAAGGTTAACAAGGCCATCACTGTGCTCCAGGCATACCTCAAGGTTTGGCTTTACTCCCTCGTTGTTTTGGTGGTGTAGGTGTGGGTCAGGGATGTTGTGGGATTCAGTTCCCTGTCTTTGTCCCTCCTCATCCCTGATCTCCTGTCCTTATACCGCCAACAAGAACCAGTCAGTCAGTCCCTCAAGGTCTGGGTATGGGTGAAGTGTTTTCACCTCAAGGAACTAATGTCCCTGCCCTGCATAGTCTCAGGTCACCCTGGACAAGGTGTAATACCTGATCTGTCTCCTGTGCCAGTGTCACAGTGAAGCCTCTGGGCAGCAGCAGTGGTGATTGGATTGCAGGCAGAGGATCTCTTTATGAGACAATGGCTGGAGTTCCAGGGTCCTAGTCAGCTGGACTGTGCCTAATTATTTAGGCCTGCAGGTGTAGAGGAGTGTGGCGACCTCTTCACTAAAAAGCCTCCTGGGAACCAGTTGTCGGTGTGAGCTCCTGTCCTCCCTCTATCGACGCAACCCCATCCCTATTCTGCATAACAGCTGGTTCTTGTTTTCTCCCTCGAAAGAGATGTCATCCGTGGGGTCATTTGAGATTGTACCTCCTGGGCTTCTAGGTGGAGTTTCTTGAGGGGTTTTCTTAGTACTCAAGGAATATTTCAGCTTTTTTGTCTCTCAGAAGGGCGTCTGATACTTCTAGAGTTACAGTGGAGAACACCTGGTGAGACAGGTGCCACTGGCCAGGCCTCCTGAAAGGGTCGCAGAGTTGGGTTAGACGTTTCGGAAAGTGGAATGAATTGCTGATTCCTTTCTTTCTTTGCTGAAGCTCTTGCTCTGTGTGACTACAATTTCGGCCCTGATTCTATGGGACAAAACTTCAAGGACACCATTGCTGAAAGTGCCTGGTTGTGAAAGTCTCGTGACTGAGGCTCCAGGACAAGTTGATTGGTCTTTGAGGCCTTTCAAGACCCAGGGGAGCGAACCCCAGTGTTGAGTGCATCAACACATCAGTATCTAATTTCATGCACAATTTCTTTATCCAATTAATTTATGGTCACACCCTTAAGTTATTTCAAGCGCTTTAATACTTATTCTAACTGTTAACCTGCTTAACCTCTAGCCAATGCCTCGAACCTCCGTAAGTGTGACGTCTGTCCTGGATGATTTGCAGCTCAGCCCAGGCTGAGGAACTTGCTGCCTGGTGTCTGGAAAGATTACAACTTCAGAAGGCTGTGACTGAATTTGTTTTAAGCATGGCAGTGGATCTACCTGATCGATGGCAGGAGGAGGCCTCCACTGGAGATCAGCTCCTCTCCAGGACGACCCTCCTGGGCTTCACGTGAGGACGTGCTACCTGGCCTGGCTAGGTTGACTCCTGGCCTGCCCCACAGGCTAACTCCCAGCCTGCCCTCACAGGCCAACCCCAGCCTGCCTCACAGGCTAACCCCCAGCTTGCCTTACAGGCCAACCCCAGCCTGCCCTGTAAAGTGTGTGTGTGTGTGTGTGTGTTTAGCGCGCGAGAGAGAGAGAGAGAGAGAGAGAGAGAGAGAGAGAGAGAGAGAGAGAGAGAGAGAGAGAGAGAGAGGAGAGAGAGAGAGAGAGAGAGAGAGAGAGGAGGAAGGGAGAGAGAGCTGTGTTGCTGCAACTGTCAGAACGTTGAATACATATAAAACGCAAACACACACACACACACACACACACACACTAACTAACCAATAACATCCCTATTGTTGTCCTATTAAAGCTACTTCATCCGTCTTTGAGGTACAGGTGTTTAATTGTATTGTACAGGCTGAATACGAACAGATAAAAGCCCCAGTCACACTGACTTTACGACTTAATAACGACAATCATGACCTGTAATTGCGGAGGTTACACAGGTCGTGACTGTGATCGGCACGTGTTTCCGACCCCAAAATATCGAAAAGGTTAGCTTGAGGTTATTGGTGCTGCACCATAGTTACTGGGGCGCCGCCGAACAGCAGATAATTTATATGACAAACGGTAGCCCATCACGGTTCAGCAGCAGCCTGGGAAACAGCTAGCCGACCTGAAAGATTGAGTAACTTTAAAATGGTGTAAAGAGGCAATGGCAATGGGCACCTAATAGAGGAGTCGACAGAGGAAAGAGACGGAAGAAAGGATGATGAAAGAGAAGGTAGACACCTGAACAAGAAGTGTTTTGAATACATGTTTGTGAACGAACACGCCAGGTTTCGGTGCAGTTTCATTAGTTACATATGTCGTATTACGGAAAGAAACAGAAATATCAAACGGGTGAATGTATAGGAAGATAGAGAGTTAGTAACTGCAAGGAAATATAAAGACAAATAAATAGAAAGATATAGAGGAATCTATTAGGAGGAAAAGAAAAGGTCATTAGATACAGTGACTTACAGTAACATTTAATAATATTAGCTTGGAAAGATGAACTAGTATGAATATAACGAATCACTTGAATTGTCTGTGTGGCTAAAAAAGAGAAATAAAGTAAGTAAGAAACTTTGTCAATATGTATAACAGAAAAGAAGAAAAATAAGGTAAAAAGTAAAGTAAAGACAAATTATAATAAGTAAAATAAAAAATAAAAAATGTTGAAAGAGACTTATACTGTTTTGGTACAAAAAGAAAAAAACAGTAAAAGGAAAAAGGAAGAAATAAAAAGATCTCCACTGTAAAAAGGAAATGATAGAAGATAGAAAGGAGGCACCATGGTGGCGGAATTTAAGAGGTAGAAGACTATCAGTAAGAGAGGAGGAGCTGATGAGACGGAAGAGCCTTAAACTATCCTGACCAAGTAAAATTATTCATACAGTACATCATAAAATAGGGATGTGCTAAGGTAACGAAAATCTGATGTGTTGTTGATGATATATTTGCACATCAGCACCTTTAAAACCACCTAAACAAGTTAAACTAATAAAACCTGAGCCAGCAAAGAGTGTATGACCACTGATATAATCAATGATGCATCTCTCATCATCACCATCAGCCTGTAACGTCTCTGCAGAAAGTCTTACCTGCTGATGTTTCACTCGTTCTTGTCTTGTGCTCTAATTCACAGCCTCACCACGTCCTCATTCTTCCTTAGATTAACACGCCATCTGCTGAAAGTTCTTCTGTCAGTGCTTTTATAAGTACTAATTTCTCTCCGTCACTCTTTTTTAATCAATCTGAAGTCCTCTCTCTCCTATATGTCTTTGATAATTGCATTTTTAAGTGGCTTTATTGTGTCATCTAACTATATATTTTCTTCATCCATTTGCAGTCCCTTGGTCTGATACAGTGACTCCTGGAAGTAATCTCTCCATTCCTCTGGGACTTCTGCAGTTTCCATTCCAAAGCCGTGAAAGCTCATCTCAGTCTCAGGGCCCACAGGTCGACAAGAACAACACACTGTTGGTTGAAATTACTAAGCATATTGTATGAGCCGCTGATATTACCTTGTTTAAAAAGCTCCAGCTTATGTGTATATTGATTTCTGTTCGAATAGGGAGTCATCGCGAGTGGCTCCAAGGCCGTCCAAATGACCATCACAAAATGACCTCGGGAGGCAGCATGAGCCAAGCAAATAATCTTCCAGTGTTTTTTTTGTGCTTAAACCCCTTTCTGGATGTTCTGTGATGGTTTGACGACTTCCTTCAGTGGAAAAGACTCAAATTTTTTATGATGCTCAGACATATATGAATGACGTCCTTTCTTATATTTTTGATCTTTTAAATATTTTTTAAAATTTTATATAATTATATTGTTGTTATTTATTTATTTATTTAACTTATTTTTACTTTAAACTATTTTTTTTTTCCTTTGCTTTGTGCCTTTTCTTTTTCTTTCATTTTTTCTGCTTTTATCTAATTTTCTTGGTAGGTTCTTTAGTATCATCCTTTTTTATGTTCCTTTATTTGATGAGTTTCTTTCACCCCAGAAAGTACCACCCATGATTTTGATGTTAGTCAGCTGAAACGTGGATGAGATTTGTCTATATATTTATTTTATCGATGTGATCTCCATATCATTTTTTTGGTGTTCTATCTATATTTCTTCCTTCTCTTTATTCTTTTTCTAAATTTCGCTTCCATACCTGGTGTTGTTTTTGATTCATACTCTTTCCTCGGTGTTTCCTCTTCTATCTTTTTCTTGGGTGCTGTGTGGGTATCGTGGTTCTCCCTTCACCCCAGAAAAGACCTCCACTCAACAACAACACACAACACCACACGCCCCAATGCTTGATATGTTTTGCCTTTTGCATCTGATTTTTTGTTTATTTTTAGTTGATGAGATGACACGATGGTTTTCTTTTCGATGTTGTGATCCTTAGTATTATCATTTTGTGGTCTTTTTCATATCTTCCTTCTTTCTTTTATTCTCTTTCTTATTATTACTTTCTGGTATTATTTCTGTTCCATCCTTTTTCGGTTTTCCTTGTATCGTTTTTATTGAAAGTTGTGTGCTGGTACTCCTGAGTCTCCTTCAATTCTTGCAGAAAAGACCCACTCGTCCCAGCATACATCAAACGCCTTCTTCTTTATTTCTCTATACCATTCACATTTCTGCGTTATACTTTTCATCCTTCGCTGTTCTTGCACGCCTTTTCTGGTGCTGTGTGATGGTACGGGCAAGTCTCCGTCACCCCAGAAAAGACCCACTGTACCAACACACAACACCACACCGCCTTAATGCTAGATATTTTTGGTTTTCGTTCCTGTGATTTTTTGTTATTTTAGAAGATGAGATACGATAGTTTCCTTTTATCGATGTTGTGTCATTAAT
Organism: Eriocheir sinensis; assembly: GCF_024679095.1. Taxonomy (NCBI): domain Eukaryota; kingdom Metazoa; phylum Arthropoda; class Malacostraca; order Decapoda; family Varunidae; genus Eriocheir; species Eriocheir sinensis. The sequence continues at coordinate 637,000 of NW_026112186.1, read as the reverse complement.
ATTTTTGGTGGCCTTTTTCATATCTTCCTTTCTTTTCTTTATTCTCTTTCTATAATTACTTGTCTGTATTGTTTGTTCTATCCTTCGGTGTTCTCCTGTATCGCCTTTCTTGGTGCTGTGTATGGTACAGTCTTCCTTTCACCCTGGGAGAAAAGGCTAAATCGCTGTAATAATAAATAATTACAGGTGACACGTGCCTTTATGATAGATTTTGTCTTTTCTGATTTTTTTCTGTTGTTTTTGTAGAGATGGCACGATTGCCTTCAGTTCTTTCCTTCACAACCTGTAATGAGCGTTTGTCATTTGGGTCATTCAGAAGGCTGAGAAGGTTCCTAAGGGCCCTGCCCCCTGCCCCTGGACCCTCGGGGTCTCCAGCACCGCCATGAACGCCCCGGGGAGCTTTATATGCCCTGCCAGGCCCTTGGCCCTGCGACGCCAGGAAGACCTTGGCCCCTGACGCCCCAAAGGCCTGCCGAGGCGAGGATGGGTTGGAGCAAGACTCTGCCTTTAAAACCACCAGACGGGGAATATTGGGTTAATCGAAATACTGTGAAGGCGCTGATCACGGAGTTTGTCGGATCCGGGATGGCAGGACGAAGGGTCAAGGAGCGTGACAGATCATCCTGAGAAATGGAATGGTTTCCACAGAATCTATTTGTCTCTTCCTCTTGCTTCCTTTGTTTGTTTCATCTCTCTCTTCAAACAATATAGTAGTAGTAGCAGTAATAGTAGTAGTAGTAGTAGCAGTAGTAGTAGCAGTAGTAGAAAAGTAGTTAGACCAAATCTGAGTACTTTTTCGTGTGTGTCAGGTCTTGATATGCCTTAACTACACATACCTCTAACCACGGCCCGAAGTGGACATAGAATCATAAGAGGGCAAAGGACGGAGCCTCAAGAGTACATTACTGGGCTGCAAAGTTAAAACAGGGAAGGAGGAATTGAGTTATCATTAGGCTGAAAGAGGTCTGGGATGAAGGCTAGGAAGAATGGGAAAAGAGGAGAGGAAGGAGGAACTGGGAGGAGAAAAGGAAGGAGAGGAAGGTAGAAAGGGGATTGAAGAAGGAAGGAGGAAGAACAAGCAGTAGAAACGGAGGGAATTTAGGAGAGAGAAGGACATTAATGAAACGAGAATGGAAGGAATAATGGAGACATGAACGGGAGGTATGAAATGTGAGAGGGAGGGAAAAAGAGGAAAGTTGAAGGAGAAGGAAGAAGAGAAGAGGGAGGAGGAGAAGGAGTGGAAGATAGAAAAGGGAACTGAACAGGAGAAGGAAGAACGAGAAGTAGAAACATTAGGAGGGAACTTTGAGGAAGGAGAGGAAGCGAAAGTTAGAATACTGGAGATGAACGGGAGGTGGATAATGGAGAGAGGATGGGGAGTAAGGTGAGTTGAGAAATAGAAAAGAGAAGAAGAAATGGAAGAAACACGGAGTGGAAGGAGTGGAGTAGGGTGAGGATGGGGGAGTAAGGTGAATGAGAAACAGAGAAAAGAGAAGAAGAAATGGAAGAAACACTTGAGTGGAAGGGGAGGGAGAGGGTGAGGATGGGGAGTAAGGTGAATGAGAAACAGAGAAAAGAGAAGAAGAAATGGGAAGAAACACGGAGGAAGGGAGGGAGAGGGTGGAGGATGGGGAGTAAGGTGAATGAGAAACAGAGAAAGAGAGGAAGAAGAAATGGGAAGAAACACGGAGTGGAAGGGAAGGAGTAGGGTGAGGATGCATTCTACAGGTAGGATGAATTGTGATTGGTGCGTGTGTATGTGTGTGTGTGTGTGTGTGTGTGTGTGTGTGTGTGTGGATGCGCGGCGCGATGCGTGCTCCATTAATTCATCTGGCCTAAGCAAGTTTTAACTTTTTCTAGTGACCTAAGTTTGAGACCTGTTTTGGGGTAATTTGCAGTGTCACTGAGCTTTTACAAAAGACAATAGTTTTTTCTATCACGTCAAGTTTTTTTTATCTATGGGCTGGTCCATATTGGCTCCCAGCTGCCATAGCTATATAAGAGATATCACAGGTAATCATATATGTTGATATTTATTTTATCTATTTATTTAGAGACAGTTATTTTATCTATTCTAGACACACGCAAATATATAAATATATTGTATCTGTTAAAAGGATGATGGTTGCCTACACGAGTCTCACAGTATGATCCTCATGAATGGAGACTTTTTATAAATAGGTCAAAGAAGAGTCTAAAATGTGTATTATACCTATTGGTCACTCTGTGCATTTAAAAGAGAATCATGAACACATTAAAACTGTATTAGATTTACTCAAATATGATGAACATAAATGGGTCATATGTGTGGATCTGAAAATTGTCAACTTTTTACTTGGCCAACAAGGAGGGTATACAAAATATCCGTGTTTCCTGCGTTTATGGGACAGCCGAGCGAAAGACAAACATTGGGAACAGAAACTCTGGCCAGTTAGAAAAAAGTTTGACTGTTGGGGAGAAGAATATCATGCACCAACACCTTGTTGAGAGAGATTAAATCATCTTCCCAGCCCTGCATATTAAACTAGGACTAATGAAGCAGTTTGTCAAAGCTCTTAATGTGGAGGGTGACTTTCAAATTCATGTGTACAACATTTCCTGGCCTAAGTTATGATCAAATAAAGGCTGATGTTTTTGATGGGACAGAAAGCATGAAATGCCAAGACTTTCGAGCTCGATGACTGACGTAGGAAAAGAGCTTGGGACTCATTGGTGGCTGTTGTGAAGGATTTTCGGGGAGTAAAAAGGCTGCAAGCTACAAGGATTTGGTGGAGACATTGCTTGATAGCTATCATCTTTTAGGCTGCAACGTGAGCATAAAGGTTCATTTCCTCAAGAGCCATTCTGATGATTTCTGCTTCTTGGAGACGTGAGCGATGAGCACATGGCGAGCGCCTTTCATCAAGATATTTCAAGGTTATGGGGAGAGATATCAAGGCAGGTGGCACACACACATGTTGGAGTTAGACCTCATCTTGACTATGCGGTTCAGTTCTGGTCACCTTACTATTGTAGAATGGATATCAAAATGTTAGAATCTAGTGCAGAGGAGGGATGACCTTAAGATGATTCAGGGTTGAGAAACTTCATAATGTGAGGAAAGACCTCACAAAGTTAAACTTGCATTCTCTGTTCAGAAAGGCGAAGGGTGCGTGGAGACATGATCGAGGTTTATAAATGGATGAAGCGCTTTGATATGTGAGACATTCAGAAGGTTTTTGTTGGTAAGAGAACCGGCAGTAGAGACGGAAGTACTTGGGTTTAAAACTGGATAAATTCAGATTCAATAGGACATAGGCAAAATTGGTTTGACTAACAGGGTGGTGGATATGAGTGAATAGGCTTAGCAGTACGTGATGAGTGTGCCAATACAATTGTCACATTAAAAATAGATAAGATAAACTCATGGACAGCGATATTAGGTGGGGTTAGATACACGGAGTTGATGTTCAAAGGAGCTGCTCTCGAACAGGCTTCCACCGGCCTCTTGCAGACTCCTGCGTTCTTATATGTTCTTATGTTCTGTATGATGGCAGACTACTACTCAGAGTCCTTTCCTTTGTCTCTCTATCTTCACCTTCTTGTCTCCTTTTCATCTCCTCACCTCATCACCACACCTTCTTGTCACCTTTTCATCTCCCCACCCCTCTACCACACCTTCTTGTCACCTTTCATCTCCTCACCCCACTCACACCTTCTTGTCACCTTTTCATCTCCCTCTACCACACCTTCTGTCTCCCCTTTTTCATCTCCTCTTCTTGGTCACCTTTCACATCTCCCTCACCTCACCACACCTTCTTGTCACCTTTCATCTCCTCCCTACCACACCTTCTGTCACCTTTCATCCTCCTCCCCACTCAATAACCTTCTTGTCACCTTTCATCCTTCACTCACACCTTCTCTTTGTCACCTTTTCTCATCTCCTTCTTGTCACCCTTTTCATCTCCCTCACCACACCTTTCTGTCACCTTTCATCTCCCCACCACACCTCTGTCACCTTTTCACCCCTTCTTGCTCACCCTATCTCCTCTGTCACCTTTTCATCTCCCCCACCACACCTCTTGTCACCTTTCATCTACTCCTTCTTGTCACCTTTTCATCTCCTCACCTCTACCACACCTTCTTGTCACCTTTTCATCTCCCTCAAATTCCCACCATTAACCTTCCTTCTTGTCACCTTTTCATCTCCTCACCTTCACCACACACTTCTTGTCACCTTTTCATCTCCTCACCTCTACCACACCTTCTTGTCACCTTTTCATCTCCCCTCACCCCACCACACCTTCTTGTCACCTTTTCATCTCCCCTTCACCCCACCACACCTTCTTTGTCTCCATTTCTTCATCTCTCCTCACCCCTACCAACACCTTTGTCAACTCCTTTCATCTCCCTGCACCTCTACCCACACCTTCTTGTTTCCCTTTCATCTCCTCACCCCCACTCACACCCTCTTGTCACCTTTTCATCTCCCCTCACCCCACCACACCTTCTTGTTTCCTTTTCATCTCCCTCACCCCACCATTAACCCTTCTGTCACCCTTTTTCATCTCTCCCCACCCTACCACACCTCCTTCTTGTCACCTTTTCATCTCCTTCTTGTCTCCTTTTCACCTCCTCACCCCCTACCACACCTTCTTGTCTCCTTTTCACCTCTCCCTTCACCTCTTACCACACCTTTCTTATTCACCTTTTTCATACTCCCTCACCTCTACCACACACCTCCGCCTTGTCTCCTTTTCACCTCCTCACCCTCTGAATGCTCAAGGACCCTCTTCCCCTCATCTCCTCCTTCTAACCTTCATCCAAGAAGAAGAGCAGGAAGAGGCAGTGAATAGGTGACCTCAGACCTCCCTTTCTCCCCTGTCTTCCTCACCTCTCTTCTCACCCTTCTCACTCTCCTCTTCTCACCTTCTCTTCTTACTCTGTCCTTCATATCCTTTTTCCAGGTCTCACAGTAGCAAATCCAGGAAATCAGGAGGACTAGGTTAACTCTCTGAACTCCTTTAATCACCCATTTCTTCTACTTCCTTTCACCTTCTTACTCCTTCTCTCACCTTATCTCCCTCACCTGTCCTCCATCTCCTTTTCACAACTCTCACACAGTATAAATCCAGGAACAGAAGGACTAGGTTAGTCTGAACTCCTTTAATCACTCATTTCCTCTACTCTTTCCACCATTTTGCCTCTTCTCTTTCTCACCTTATCTCCTCACCTTTCCCTCATCTCGTAACCCTCTCCCATGAAAAACCATTAACAAGGAAGGAATGGATGAATCTCTGAGCTCCTTTTCCTTACCTTTATCACTTTTCTTCCCCTCATCTCTGCTCACTGTGTGTGTCTTCTATTTCCACCTGCCTCTTTACCTGCCCCTTACCTTCTTCTTTCCAACCCTCACACGGGAAACCAGGAGAGAGGAAGGAATATATGAAACCCAGAGCTCTTTTTGTCTCCTTTTGTCTCCTCTCCTCCTGTTTATTTTGCTCCTCACTCTGGCTTTTTCCTCTTTCACCCAAGGACAGGAATACATAGATGAACTTAGAGCCTTTGTTTCTCTCACTTTTAACCTTCATCTCCTCTTCACCTCCTCATCTCGCTCACTGCCACCTTTCTCCTCATCCCACTCACCACCTTTCTCTCATCTCCTTTTCCTCTCTTTCACCAACGAACAGAAAGGAATAGTAGAATTCAGACCTCCCCTTTTCTCCTCACTTCTAACATTCATCTCCTCTCTCCATCCTCATCTTCTCTTTCACCCAAGACCATTAAGGACGAGGATAAGACCGACCTCCCTTCCTCTCCTCCCTCTCACCGTCTTGACCCCGAGCTGCCTGACGCCGCAGGTGAGGTTGGCCGGGATGCCCACCGCTGTGGTGACCCTCGACGGACGTGGGCAGGAAGTAAGGATAGGTGGGACACAGCCTGATCCGCCTCCAGGGTTCTGTGGGCGGCACCTGCGGTGGAGGGAGAGGGGGAGGGGCTTGCTGCTGTGGGAGGCAGCGTATGGAGGGTTGGAGGAAGGAGGAGGGCACAGGGGGAAGGGGAAAGTGGGGTTGCTTGGTGTAGGAGGCAGGTGGGTGGGGGAGGAGTGAGGGGAGGAGGTAGAGAGGGGAGGGATTGGGGTAGAAGAAAGTTGGGAAGACATCTGTAGGTGGGTGAGGTTGGTTGTACAGTGGTTTGTGGGCGTGGAAGAGGGGAGGGGAAACTTTGGGGAGAGAACGTGAGGGAAGCGTGGAGGGGAAACTCTGGGGAGAGACAGTGAGGAAGGAGTGGAGGGGAAACTTGAGAGAGAACGTGAGGGGAAGAGGGGAGGGCAAAATTTGGGGAGAGACCGTGAGGGAAGAGGGGAGGGGAAACTTTGGGGAGAGAACGTGAGGGAAGAGTGGAGGGGAACTCTTGGGGAGATAACGTGAGGGAAGAGTGGAGGGAAACTTTGGGGAGAGAACGTGAGGGAAGAGGGAGGAGGAACTTTGGGGAAAGAACGAGGGGAAGAGGGAGGAGGAACTTTGGGAGAACGGGGAGGGAAGAGGGAGGAGAGAACTTTGGGAGAAACGTGAGGGAAGAGGGAGAGGAACTTTGGGGAGAGAGTGAGGGAAGAGTGGAGGGGAAAACTTGGGGATAGAACGAGGGAAGAGCGGAGGGAAATTTTGGGGGAGAGAACGATGAGGAAGAGGGAGGGAAACTTTGGGGAGAGAACGAGGAAGAGTGGAGGGGAAACTTTGGGGAGAGAACGTGCACGAGAAGAGTGGAGAGGAAACTTTGGGGAGAGAACGAGGAGGAAGAGCGGAGGGGAAACTTTGGGGAGAGAACGGAGGAAGAGTGGAGGGAAACTTTGGGGGAGAGAACGTGAGGGAAGAGGGAGGGGAAACTTGGGGAGAGAACGGTCTAGGGAAGAATGAGGGGAAACTTGGGGAGAGAACGTGAGGAAGAGTGGAGGAGGAAACTTTCTTGGGAGAGAACGGAGGAAGAGTGGAGGGAAACTTTGGGGAGAGAACGTGAGGAAGAATGAGGGAAACTTTGGGAGAGAACGTGAGGAAGAGTGGAGGGAAACTTTGGGGAGAGAACGTGAGGGAAGAGGAGGAAACTTGGGAAGAGAACGTGATTGAAGAGGATAAACTTTGGGGAGAGAACGTGAGGGAAGATAGAGGGGAAATCAGAGAACGAGGAAGAGTGGAGGGAACCTGGGAGAGAACGGAGGGAAGATAGGGAAACTTTGGGAGAGAACGAGGGAAGAGGAGGGGGAAACTTTGGGGGAGAACGTGAGGGAAGAGGAGGGAGCTGATTGGTAAAGGCTTCTAGAGAGATAGCGAGAGAGAGAGAGAGAGAGAGAGAGAGAGGAAAAGAGAGAGAGAGAGAGAGAGAGAGAGAGAGAGAGAGAGAGAGAGAGAGAGAGAGAGAGAGAGAGAGAGAGAGAGAGAGAGAGAGAGAGAGAATATCATTATAATATTATCACACACACATTTCAGACCTTCCTGTCTGATCGCCAGTATGGGTTCCAGTATAAGCGTTCTACTGGTGATCTCCCAGCCTTCTTTAACTGACCTTGGTCATCCTCTTAGCCGTTTCGGTGAAACTTTTTGCTATTGCGCTGGACATACTGTGCTTTTGATATGGGTCTGGGCACAAATCTTTTGCTTTCCAAACCACCTCCTACGGTTTTCATCCTTCTCTGTACCTCGATTCTCCAGCTCTCTTTCTTGACCGTTCTATTTGCCGTAGCAGACGGTCACCGTTCTTCCCCTAACGGCTAACAGTGGAACCATAGGGGCCTTCCATCCTATTCCACTCTTTTTCTGTTGTCTATTGATGATCTCTTTCCAAAACGAAACCGTCCTATCCATCTCACGCCGATGATTCCACTCTGCATTACTCGACTTCCTTTAATAGAAGACCCACCCCTTCAGGAACTTAATCGACTCAAGGCTGGAGGCTGCAGAACGCTTAGCCTCAGCCCTTACTATTATTTGATTGGGGCAAGAAGAACTCTGGTGTCCTTCAACGCCTCAAAAACACAGTTTCCACCCATCCACTGACACAATCTCTTCCAAACGACTAGCCCTATTCTTTGACAACACCCAGCGCTATCACCTTCCTCAACACCAAACATACCGGTCTATCCTTTCGATGTATGGAGTAAAGTTTTTCTCAGAGAGAAAAAGCTCTCTCCTCCAAAGAAAAGGTAAAGATTGGAGAAATGACGAAAGGAAGTAAAGAAGGAAATAGATGCAATAGATATATAATTCAGAAAAAATATTTCCTATATCATTTTTATGTCATTTGCCCTTTCCAAATTTTATAAGTTCCTCGCCTTCTTCCTCCTCTAAACATCCCTCCCTGGTAATGAAATAGATTAGAAATATATATACATATATTCTTCCTTATAAAACTGTATTGGCAACTCCTTAGGGATCAGGGCAGGTAGGGTTTTTTTTCTTCCTCAACAATCGCCGTCCCGCTAACCCTGCCTCAATCAACCTCCGTCCATTAGTCTCAAGTGTGACAAAAGAGCCTCTTCTACTTACTTTATCCTCGCGCGCTTCGTTTTTTGTCCATTACCAAGGAGAACTTCGGCCAGACACGCTACAGAAAAATTTTAGACCACCAGTTCTCTCTTCGCTCAATATCCCGCGTCATACACTTAACGTTTCTAAACTTTGCTTCTTTTTTCTATGATTTACGGTGAACCACACGATTTATTTCATTGCAGGATTGAAAAATATCCAGTTTCTCTGTATAAAAATCCTACCATTACTTTCAGCCCGCATAATACAATTATCGTTTTCTTCTGTTCATTTTCACTTTACTCTATACCACGATGGTTTTTCTTTTTACTTTCGGCAATTTAATATCATAAATGTTGCATAAAGATTCCTACTGTAGGAATTCCTCATTCCGCTATTCCACTTGCTTACCTTCTATATCTTTTTCCCTACTTATACTGGAGCCATACGCTTCCATATTTTCACCACAGGAAAAAACAAGGGGCATCAAGCCTCACAACTAATTAACTTTTTCCTTTATCTTGTCATTTTTTTCTTCTTTGAAGTTTAATCGAGATCGAATTCGATATTTTCATTTTCTTTCTTTCGCCAACCTGGTGTGTTCCACTGTATTTCATCTGTGCCAAACCGTGTCACAGTAAAATTTCTACGTGTGTATGTGCCACATCACGCACACACACACACACACACACACACACACACACACACACACACATTGCACCCCAAACAGCGTGCGACATAATTCACACATAATTTGTCTTGTATTCCCAAACCTGAAAGAATGGTCAACCTTACAAAAGCAACACAAATTTATCACTTCCTTGAATATAACACACTGAAAAACTAACTACAATTTTATCCCACAATATCGCGGAACACACACAACATTCTCTCCAAGGGGAAACATTCCTCTTGTCAAAAGGAAAACCTTCTAGAAAGTCATGCTCGTGTGAGGAATGTGGATTCCTGGACACTTTGTGCCAATAGGTCAGCTACGACTTG